>NC_029788.2:120178605-120193054 GCF_000816755.2 Arachis ipaensis
AGGGAGTGAGAGGAAGGAAGGGGGAGAGAGAGGGAGAGGTGGGAAAGGAGAGAGAGGGAGAAAGAGAAAGAGGGAGAGATGAAGAGAGATGGGAAGAGAAGGAGAGGAGGGAGAAAGAGAGAGAAAAAGAAAGGAGAAGAGAGAGAGAGAGAGAATGGAGAGAAGGAAGAAAGCGGAAAGTGAGAGAGAAGGGAGAGAGGAGGGGGAGAAAGAGGAGAGAGAAAGAGTATGTAAAAACTAATTTTGGAGTTTAAATAAAACCAGGTTTCATTTGGTTTAAAACTAAACTGAACTATAAAAACTGGTTTTTAATAAACTGGTTTTCATAAAAACTATGGTTTCAGTTCAGTTTTTTATTTAAAAAAACTGGTTTATTTAAAACAGTTTCAGTTCAGTTTCAATTCAGTTCAGTGAAACCAGTTTTTTTGCACACCCCTAGTCCCCGTGACTTTTTTTAAGCCGGATTTGAGTCTTAGGTTCTGCTGTCTTGCTCTCCACGATCATTCGACCTTCCTGAAGAAATTTGAGAAGCAGCAATGAGATGAACAATGTTATGTTGTTTCAATACTTGAAATGATACAATTCCCATACACCAGATAATGAAGAATCAAATTAGTAGTTAACTATGTGTCTCAGCTAGTTAACAATTCTGTTTTTTTCTAAAAGCAAGATGTTACTACATTGTTACCCTATAATAAAACATCATTAATAGACATAGATCAGGTTTGATGTTTCAAGCGTGGAAGAAACATTTCCCAACTAATTCAAACAAAGCCATGTAACTTGTTATGAACTGTGGACATAAACCAATTCCAAGGTGGAAACATATAAGACAGAGAAGTTACCTCAAAAGCCTTCTCAAAGGTGTCACCTAAGTGATTAAGGAAACTAGTGATTCACCTTTATTTTAATTCATTCAGGGGAAACAAGCTATCAGTTGAAGTATATCATGCAAAAACAAACTGAAATCATGAAGCAATGTACAATATGAAGACTGTAGAGATAAATATAATATGGGGTGTTTGAGCAAGACAGCAACAAATTGTAAGCCCGGTCATATGAAAACTGTAACATACCCAAGTAGTGCATAGAAAAGATAATAGGGGGTGTTTGAGCAAGCCAGCAACAAATTCAAGGTTCGATGATAATCAACTCTGATGATTTTTAGCAAAGAAAAAAAAATTAAACACGGTCATTATTCAGCAAGACAGCAACAAAGAAGACGACGGGCGACGGCGATCCGACGAGTGCTTCTGTCGCCGGAGAGGAGGAGCCTAGGGAAGGCCGCGAGACGTTGAAACACCGGCGATGAGCTCGATTGCGAGACAAGAGAGGAGAGAGGAGAGAGGGAGAGATCTTGCGTCCGACGCACAGTGAGAAAGATTGATAGATATCGAGCAGAGAGAGACAGAGAGAGAGGATAGCAAGAGCAGAGAAGAAGATTTCAGAAATCTTCAGAGGCGTGAACGATTTTAGTTTTTTGTTCTTATAATATGTTTAATCCACATTAAGAATAATTTTAATTTTTATTTTTTTAATATGTTTTTGTTTTGTTGTTTAAATTATTTGAAATTATAAAATTAGGATAGGATGAATTTAATTAAATAAAAAGAAGATGTTTAAGTCTTTTTGTAAAATTAAATAAAAAATATATTTTTATTTTTATTTAATTAAAGAGATATTTTAGTAAAAGTGGTGATATAATATATATTTAAAAAAAATAAATGCTGACGTGGAAAATAAATTCCACATGATTTATTATTACTTATCCGTATTTTAAACATATCGGTACGTATGAATTTATCATCATACCGTAGCAAACAATATTTTATTTCAGGGCTAGTCTAAGTGCATGTGTATGGGCAACAAGAGAAAAAGAAAAAAAAAAAGGAAAAGGCTGTTGTGTCATAGAATTCTCCTTTTATTTGCACTAGTGGAATTACTTGGTAATTGTAGGGCTATCATTAATCTGAGATGCTATGCTTCAGATATTTTTCAAGGTGAGTTCTTCTGTGCCTAAGGATTTGGTACTGAAATTGCCGAAATACACAGTATTTGAACGGAGTTTAATTACAATTTAAATTATTAATTTGACCCAGATACCAATTTTTTAATTTGTTTACAATTAAAATTTTTAACGAAAATTTTATTAGAGGTTTGCTTTATTTATTATTGTTTTTTATAAATTTTATAATTCTATTTTTCTGTTTTTATTTAATTATCATTTTGATATTTTATTCGATCTTATCACGTGCATGGCACGGGTAATTACACTTGTTATTCCTCTAGTTTTTACTTTTTGATTAATTTGATCTATCAATTTTAAGGCTAATAAAATTTGTCCTTTTATTGTTATCTAAATAGTAAAGATACTAATATTTTTCCTTTCTTTTTTTTTCACCATGAGAGCGGTTACAGATGGTGAGAGGATGGCGGCGGGGACTCAGAAACGGCGGGGACTCAGAGGCTTGTGTGAGTGGGGATGGAGAGCTTCTGATCTGCTTTTGCAGTGTGTTGGTTGGGAGGGGGAGGCAGGGGAACGAGGAAGTAGATGTTTCCGCGACGGAGTTCAGCGTGGGGAGGAACGATGAGGAGGTTGGGGGAAGAATAGTTCCTGAGGACATGCTTAGGAGCTCTCATGATGTCAGCAGCCTTGATGGTGCGAGTGGTGATCTCTTCAACTCTGCCATTGGAGTGAACTATTCGGATCACGTCCAGTGCCCCGCATGGTAGGATGCATGATATACATCACCTTATGCTCTTCTTCATTCTCCACATCCTTCCATTTCCTACCCACAATACATACGCTTTCTTCTTTTCTCTTTATATATATTTTTTCTCTCCCTACATTTTTTATTCTAAAACCCACTTGCATTTATCTTCCATATTTAATAAGTTGGCAAATTACATAAAGCACTAAGCAACTAAGCACAATTATGTATGAGAAATGCAGTTAAATGGAAATCACATGATGTACAACCAAAAGCTTAACCGTTCTTAGGTGAAACATCACTTTTTCTTTATTGGATGCCATTCGATCAATAGAGTAAACTAAAGTACCAATGTATTCTTAAAATTATTAATTTGACCCTGATACCAATTTTTTAATTTGTTTACAATTTAAATTTTTAATAAAAATTTTATTAGAGGTTTACTTTATTTATTATTATTTTTTACAAATTTTATAATCCTATTTTTCTGTTTTTATTTAATTATCATTTTAATATTTTATTCGATCTTATCACGTGCATGGCACGTGCATGACACGGGTAGTTACACTTGTTTGTTATTATATACAAGTATGACAAAAATTTACTATTCTTTGTCTGTTTTTTTTTCTTTATCATAATATTTTGGTCTGTTTTATTTAGTTGATTAAACAAGTGGATTGAAAAATGGCTTGTTTTCTACTCAAAGTAGGATAAGTGAGATTGTACCTTGAAGAAGCACTATTGGGGCCAACATTAAGCACCATGTTAGGCCCCCGCCCCCTCCTTAATCCTATGTACATATGTACATAACACTATTACATAAAAAGTATCTTCAAGCACACGTGTCTGGATTCCATGAAAAACATTGATGCGAACTAGGTATATCCCGGCACGGTCCATTCGTTGAATAGATTATAATATATTAGATTTTTGACACATGACATAGATTAAATGAGTTATATTCTTAAAATTATTAATTTGACCCTGATACCAATTTTTTAATTTGTTTACTAATGAAAAAAAGAAGAGAGCAATCAACATAATCATCAGCCACATATGTGAAATGTGAAGAGTTGGACAGTTAGAAAAATGTTTGTACCTAAAAGTTTAAAGGAAACTCGTTACTATGAAATGATCAATAATGGATTACTAATATTAATCTACACGGAAAGGAGGCGTGAGGGAGTGATCGTAATAAATTGGAACAAAGTCTGGAAAAGAATAACGCACCTCAACACCACCAATGCAAAATAGAACCACCAGAACTTCAATAAACCAGGATGCCATTAATTTGTAAAGCATAAGCAAGAAACAAGAAGCGATCACAACAAAAGAAATTGCTGCCATGGTACTGATTTCTACATAACCAGTAGAACCAGCATTCTCAGTATTCAAATATTCATCCGAAGCATCCTGCAAGTTAAACATGACTATGTATCAACAGCTGGATTGATGCCTTTTTAAGTATGAGAAGAAAACTTTCTTTCGAAGGAGCAAAACTAGAACAAAAAATAATAGTATATATATATAAAATTGGCATGAAAAGGAACCAAGTAACCTTTAATAGCTTCTCCCGCTCAACAGCAGCCTCTCTGGTTGTGGTGCATTGATACTCAGCGTGGAGGTAGAGAGCTGCTGATGTACTGCCGCAGCGTGTTGGTTGGGAGGGGGAGGGGGAGGGAGGGGAACGAGCAGGTAGATATTGTCGCGATGGAGATCAGCCTCGGGAGGAATGATGACGAGGTTGGAGGAAGAATATTTTTTGAGGATATGGTTAGGATGAGCTCTCATCACATCAGCAGCCTTGATGGTGCGAGCAGCTCTTCAATGCTGCCATTGGAGTGAACTATTCGTATCACGTCCAATGCCCCGCATGGTAGGATGCATGATATGCATCCCCTTATACTCTTCATTATTAAAGCTAAGTTGGAGAAGAAGATGGGAGTAAAAGTGAAAGTTTGTGTTTATGAGAAGAAGATACGGACCTATATATAGAGATGAGAATGGCCGATAGTAAGGGGATGGGAATGACCGATAGAAATGGGGATGGGACATATAATATTTTGTTTCGCATTAGTAAGAAAAGGAAAAAGATGTTGTCTCATAGACTTCTCCTTTTATTTGCGGTGAATTCTTCCGTGCCGTTCCGAATTTGGAAATGCTCAAATATCCATTAGAATATAGATAAGTGTTATCATGTGGGTCCAACAAAAATGAAAGCTTTTAAACGGAGTTAATTATCTCTTAAAGAACTGGACAAATAGCTTTTGTAAAAGTACGAGGCATTACTATGCTAGCCTAATAAAAGTCTGAAATGCTTTAATTTTTATTTAACTAGTTTTCTCATTACTTTTTTTTTTTGGTGACTGAAATAAATTAAACAAAGAAAAACAAAAGAAACAAAACAAGGAACTGCTTAAATAGAGGGACAGTCCCGTTTAAGACTACTCTTAAACTCCTCCCAAGGTGAAAGAAGCTCCACATGCGAAAGTTGTAACTTCATCGCTATCTTTGCCATAGTATCTGCCACCGTGTTTGCATCTCTCATAATCAAACGAAAGTCAACACGCCAATTCCAATGCATGATATCTCTTATTTTGAGCACCAGTGGATCAATAAACCCAAAACCATCTTGAGTAACAAGATTAAATGCTTCCACACAATCCGTCTCACAAATAACATCCCGTTGACCCACATCCCAAGCTAAGAGATATCCTCTCCAAATAGCAAACAATTCTCCTTGAAGAATACTATTACTCTCAATCATTCCCAAACACCCCCTTTGCCAGCTCCCATTACAATCTCTAATAACACAAGCAAAACCAACACTATCACCCGAACCAAAATAACTAGCATCACAATTAATCTTAAAAGTACCAATGGATGGGGGATTCCAAAAACCATTTAGAGTAGAGGGAAGGGACATACGTTGTAATTCAAAAATATTTCTAAGCTCCTTTTCTGAAGTTAATGCCAGACAAATGACTTTTTCCGGAGGCCAAGTTTCATGGGGATTAAAGATGTCGTTATTCCTTACTCGCCATATCCACCAAAGTCCCGAAAAGAACTTGAACGGGTGCTCTCTGCTATGATACAAGAACCAGTTCTTCAAATCCAAAGGATGACAAGAATTCTCCGTTCTCTGGGTACCCTCAAGGCGCCGTCCGCCTTTTCTCGCCGTGACCCAATCAACACCCTCGCCCTCTCTGACCTCTCCAAGATCTACCTCTTCGAACGCAAGCCCAAGGATTCCAACGCTGAAGTACCGCCACCGCCTCCTACGGTTGTCGGTGGGATCCTCAAGAAGGACTGGCTCCTCAAGCACCGGACAAAAGTTCCGGCCGTCCTCGGTGCTGTGTTCAGGGCGGAGCACGTGTTTGGTGACCCTGCTCAGTGGCTCAATGTCTGCTCCGATCTCGATTCCATCAAGTAAACTCTCTCTCTCTCTCTTTCTATTAAGTGCGTGTTTGGATGGTGGAGTTTTGGAGAAGGTACGATTCAGCATTATGAGTGAACAACAATAACAATGGCAGCTAACTAAGTAGATAATGATAGTGTTTACTTTTTGCATTTTAAGTGAAAATGTCGATTTTTAGCTATTGTTTGGGGGGTTTGAGGATGTTGCATAAGAAAGTAATATAATTGAGCACGGATTGTATGTTGAGGAAGCTGCTGTCTTGTTTTGGAGAATGGAGATATGTAATGTATATTGAGATGTAGTGGAACAAGGAATTGTTGTTGAGGCAAGTTTGAGGTTTTATTTGCTTTATGAATATAATGGCTTTTATTTTGAGTTCAATTACTATGAACTGAAAGTGGAGAAGAATTTTAGACTTGCATGGTAAGACTTTCAAGATAGTTCGTGATTGAGTCATACACTTGTGATTTTAGCTCAATATCATCCAAGCATGACCTACAATTTGAATGTATTGTGTTGGTTTTGGATGTGGGATTTTGGTTTTGTTTTCATTTCTTGGCCTTGATTTTTCAGAAATGTGTTTGGGGTTGTTTGTGTGCAGGGCTGTGATTCGTGGGAGGAACATCAAGTTGGCTGTTGTAATTATCCACACTGGTGCAGGTGATTAACTTACTAGTTTTTCTGTCTTCATCACTTTACTTCACCATGCACTCTACTCACAAATTGTATGAGGAGAGTGAATTTAGATTGTTACATCATTGAATGGGCAAATTTTGCTGTATTGGTTGAGTTTGTGTTGCTGGATTTGTGCTTGATTATGTTATGGCGAATGTTTAATTGATCTTCTAAATATATGATTTTATATTGTGATGATTGAATGCTAATCAAACACTTGGGGCTGAGATTAAGCTTAAGGATAGTTGAGAATCAATAAAATACACCAAAGCTTTTTCTGCAGAATTAGGCAGTAAAAACCGAAAATTGTTAGATTTACTACTGCCAATCTGGGCCTCTGAATGAATCTTAGTTTTATTTCATGTTATTGTTGTTTAGGGAAGTTCTGAACCTATGTTTAGTTGCATGATTAGATTAGATATACTAGGCTGCATATCCCTAAAGAAATTTATGAGTTATAAAAATGCTTCCCCTTTTGAAAAATGGTGCCTTGTGCAGAAAGAAACTGAATTCTGATTCTGCAGCAGTAGATTCTTGAGTACATAACTCTCAATTTATATGAATTTTTTATTTAAACACTGCTGCTGTCTTGCGAGATATATGAACATGCATTAGTTTATGAATCATGCTGAAGTTTTATTGGCTGCTGTTTCTTTGGATTAAATGTCTGTAGGTACTTATATCAGGGAAGGAAGATCCAGAGACAGCATTCTCTCCTGTAATTTTACATAATGAACCTATGATTTTCCCTGTATTTTAACAGCAACTAGTGATTTTGGATTATTAAGGTGTGCTAAATTCTATGTTCAATTAGATTTGTGTTGGTCGATGCTCTTTTCTTGAGCCTAATTTTTGTGCAGAGTCCAATTTGACTTAAGTTTAGATTCCTGTTCTCATTTTTATGTACCTAACAAAATGAGCATTCTTTTTTAAATACATTTTTGGTTAAAAGATTGGAATGTTTCTGATGCCAAATCATTTTCATGATAGATGAGGTGCCATTTTATGCTGCGGCCGATGAAAGGATTGTAGAGCTGCATGGAGAAGTCTTGAAGGTGCTTAAGGCACTGGAAGCAGTAGTTGGGCACCTGAGGATGATTTAGAGAGATTTTAGAGAGATTTTTTAGTGGTATTCTTTTGATATCTTGAGAATGATTAAATGTTATATAGATTAGCTATTGTCATTAGATTTATAAAGAACCAAATTCTAGTTGTAATGAACCTATACACTTTAAAATGACTTTAGTATTAATTTTACTTTTAAAAAAATTATGGTTTGAAAATTGAATTTTTGTTTAAAGAAACTGATTTTAAAACTGGATTTTCAAAAATTGGTTTAATAAAAATCCAAACCATGCCCAGCCCTAAGTACAAAGTCTAGAGTTTTATAAATTTACTCAGAAGTGGCGCTTAATAATTGATAGTATTTAGACCTACTAAAAATTTAGTCGTTACATAATTATAATATTCATATTTGTTAAGGTGTAATTTTTTTATTTTTATCATATCTAAATTATAATATTTTTGTTTATTTTATTGAATGAATAATAAATCTAATTAAATTTTTTATAATAACTAGATAGAAGACATAAACTATATATATATATATAATTGATAATTTTTTGTATATAAGTTATAATTTATTTATATAAAATTATAGATAATGTTATGTCATTTGAGTTAATCCTATTTACATTATACACAACAATAAATATCAATGATTGAGTAATATAATTTTTATTTAAAGAGGTAATGACCAAATCAGTACCCGAAAGATTAAAACGCTGACATTGCGGTACCTGACTATTGTTAACGACAAAATGGTACCTGACAAACGTATCCATAACCTGGACGGACCTAAGCTCCGGTTAGGAGAATGCCTACGTGGTCACCGGATTATGCTGACATATCATGTTTTAATTGAGATGTCATTTCTAATTAATTAAATTGCTAGCCTAGGTGGAAATTAGGTTAATTGGAATTCAATTTTCCCCTAAACCATTAGTCTTTGCCCTAATCCCAAATCAAACAAGTGTTGTTACTGCTGGGTGAGTTACTGTGACTTAGTGTTTCACTAAGAGTAAAACTGAAGGGTCACGTAAAGAGAGAGAGACGTGTTGACGGTAATGTGATATACGACGGGGGTTTAGTAACTGAGATACACAGGGTGAATGTGGAGACATGTAACATGTTCTTTGTCGAGGGTTTATTTTTAGACTTGGGTTACCCTGGATACAGTGAGGTGTACTGGCTAGAACCTGGTTTAGAGTTAGGTAAGGGTCTTAGAGTGCTTAGGACAGATGCTGAAGTCATGAGAATGTGTGAGAGTGCGATGAAGAATGACAACACTGTACACCTATATTTTGATCACCCCATTGACGCAAACCCTGAAATCATAGATGAAGAAGTCTTTTCTGATGGTAGTAGTGATAGTGTGGTTGAAGTCAATCCAGATGGTGATAGTGTGAAGGAGGATGAAGTTACTAATAAGGTTGACGGTCATGCTAATGAGACGGAGAATGAAGGTGTGAATGAGACCAGTGGTGAGGTTAATGAATTGGAGATGGGGTTGAGTGTGGCTGTGAAGGAGAATATGAATGACGGTGTACCTGAGGCAACTGTTGATGTTAACGAGTCGAACAAAGGTGAGAGTGGTGCAGGGGAAGAAGCTGCCAATGACGGGAATGCGGAGAAGGACACTGAAGGAGCATCAGCTCCGGAGAAACCGGCTAAGAAGGTTAGAAAGAGACATCCAAGACTAGCCCCTAGTGGTTTACCCCGAGAAAGAAGAGCTGCCGAGAATGAGGGTGTAAATGAGAGTAACCATGGAGAAGCTGAAGCTGGGAATGAACCCACCGAGGAGACCAATGATGATGATGTTGCTGGTCTCAATGGAGGTTCTGAATTTCGAGAACCTTTCGTGGATGAGGAAAGGGCAGAGGACCCTGTTACAGAAAACCCAACAGGTAAATTAGTTTTTTTCTTTAGTTAGAGTAGATGTGAATAGAAATTGCTTCAATTCTCATGTATCTCAACTGACTTTACAGCAGATAATGTAACACAAACTAGTGGGAGGGATAATGCAAGGAGAAATCATCCAAGGCCTCAACCATCTGGGCAAAGAATTGTACCTGAAAATGAGGATGAAGCACCATGGGTAGAGGTGCCTAACCCGAATAGAGAAGATGGTGATAGTGAACCTGAGATGTACCAATATGAATTCGAAGAACTCTGTAGCCCCCCTGCAACTGATGACGAAGAGGAAACTGTATTTCCTCAACATAATCCCAACACGCCATATGGAAAAATAACTCTGGAGTTGAATATGGAGTTTGAGACCATGGAGCAGTTCAAAGCAGCAGTGCAGAAGTACAACATACAAATTGGGAGACAGGTGTTCTACCTTAGGAATGAGAGGAAGAGGTGTAGGGTGATCTGCTATGATCCAGACTGCCCTTGGTTGTGCTACTGTGCCAGGACCAACTACCCAGCATCCTTTCAGATAAAGACATTTGTGGATGAGCATACGTGCCCCAGGAGTAACAAAAGTAAATCTGTTTCATGTGCTTGGGTTGCTGAGGAATTGGTCCCAAAGCTGAGGATCCATCCCAACATGCTGCAGAGAGAAGCACAAGAATGGTTTAAAGTGCAGTATGACATCTCAGTCAACGAGAGGATGATGTATAGGGCTATGGTCAAAGCCAAGGAAGTTATCGAGGGAACAGAGAAAGATCAATACCTAAGGCTCAGAGACTACCTTAACGAAATCATGAAGGCAAATCCTGGTTCAAGAGCCAACATGGGGACTACTCCACAGCCAGAGGGGTTGCCTAAGTTCAGAAACTTGTACATCTGTTTGGCTGCTTGCAAAAATGGCTTTAGAGCAGGGTGTAGGCCATTTATTGTTTTGGATGGAACGTTTCTGAAAGGGTACTTTGGAGGGCAATTATTAACAGCAGTTGGTCAGGATGCGAACAATCAGCTGTTTCCAATAGCGTATGGGGGTTGTTGATGCAGAAACTAGGAAAAATTGGAGATTCTTTTTGGAGGAGTTGCACACAGACATTGGGGACTTCAATGAGAATGGCTGGGTTTTTATGTCAGACCAGCAAAAGGTGATGTGGACTATCTTAATGTTTTTTGAGTTCCTGTAAGTATACATAAATTAGTTTTCAAATGTCCTCTAATTCATTGTGGTTACCATTCAATGCAGGGTTTAATCCCAGCATTACAGGACGTCATGCCAGGGGTGAAGCACAGATTCTGTTGTATGCATATGTGGAGAAATCTGAACAAGAGATGGAAGGATAAGGAACTTAAGGCAACATTTTGGCAATGTGCAAAGGCAACTACTGATCAGGAATTTAATGATGCAATGGGAGCTGTGAAACGGATCAACAAACAGGCTTGGGAGTATTTGTCAAAGTTTGAACAAGAACAGTGGTCGAGATCAAGGTTTTCAGACTGGCCAAAGATAGACAGTTTGACAAGCAACAACTGTGAATCATTTAACTCAACAATTGTGGGACTTCGGGGGAAGAGCATCTTGACAATGCTTGAGGAGCTTAGGTTCTACATCATGAAGACAATGGCAACTCACAAAGACTCACTGATGGCTTATACTGGACAAATAGCCCCTGTACAGGTCAGTAGGTTAGAGAAAGAAAAAAGACAAGCCAATTACTGGGAAGCACAATGGTGTGGTGATGATGAGCACAATCAGTTTGAAGTAACAAAATGGCAGCATAGAGTGAGAGTCAATACACGAGAGAGGACATGCTCATGCAGAAAATGGCAGCTCACTGGACTACCATGCTGTCATGGAATTGCAGCAATTCAAAGAAAGAATGAGAAACCTGAAGACTATGTCCATCACAAGTTCACTATCGAGGCTTATAATAGGACTTATATGTTTCACATTAATAGCATACCGAGTCAGGAGTACTGGGAGCATCACGAAGGGCTGCCATGTCTGCCCCCTCCATACAAGAGGCCTATTGGCAGACCTACAAAGAAGAGAAGAAAGGATAGCACTGAGCAAAGTTCTGGCAGCCAATACAAGGCCAAGAGAAGATATGGACAGATAACATGCCAAACCTGCAAAAGGGTGAGCAACACAAAAACCATTACTTATATGTATTTACTTTACCTTTTATGTCCTATCTGCAACTTTATTAATGCTGCTTTACCTTACTCATGTGTTTTTTGCAAGGCTGGATATAATAGCAGAACTTGTCCTGACAAAGGAAGTGGAGCAGCAGCTGAAGAACCAGATCTTGATGAGGATGAAGCTAGGGAGCAAGAAGCTAACTGGGAGGAGACCATGGAGGCTGCACACGCTGCATATGTTGCAGATGAGGAAGAGCTCACTCAAAACCATCCACAAACTCAGCCTGATCAGGTAAATGTTAGTGATTTATTTTACCTTGTTGTACTAAACTGTTGGATCTGTCTCCATAGAAGATTTGATTTAATGAATGCACAAACTGATGCAGAATAACATCAATAATGGCAACACTACAGCAAGTGCTTCAGCCCCTAATGTAGCCACCATACCAGCAGCAACCAACCCATGTGCTCCACCAGCTAGCTCAGAACCATCACCAGCACCAAAGAGGAGAGGCAGACCATCTTTTGTTAGGGGCAATACAGTTCCACCAAGAGGAATGAGCAGCACCACTCGAAGAGGAATGGCAGCCACTACAACAACTCCAACCCCAGCACAAAATGCAGCAGCTGCACCACCACCCAAATTCCTGCATCTCCATCCAATGTTGGGCCTCAGCCTCAAGGTCCATTACCTAGGCCCAGTCTTCAGGCCCAACCTACAGCACCATTTAGGCTCCCAACTGTGACTAGGGAGACCATGGCAGCAGCAAGCCCAGCCACCCAGAGCAGGTTCACAGGCTTCATGCCCACCCCATCCTTGAAGAAGAAAAAGCCATCCAGACCACCACCATCAAAGACATCAACAAATGACAAGAAATGAGCTTAGATTCTTGGGTTTTTTAGTTTGTTGTTATTTGCATTTTGGACATGATTTACTTAAAATGCACCCAACTGCCATTATGGCATGTAAGTGCTAACCTAGTGTTTCTGTGTTTTGTTACTGTCATCTTGGGTCTGTAGCAGGTACTATGAACATGTGTCATTTTGGTTGTCTTATTTGGGGCCTGAACTTTGTTACTCTAAGTAGTTAATGGTTATAACTGGATGTTATTTTGGTGTTTTATTCAGTTTATGTTTACAAAACTAATTGACATGGCTTACATAAACTCCATGTATATTGGTTAAATCACCACAACAACAACTCAAACAAAGCACAACAAGAACACAGCATACATTAATTTATCTCAATTACATTGAGGACAAGATTACAAAATTCCAATCTCTCACTGTTATACTATTATAATCTACAATGTCTACCTACTTAGCCACCCTAAACATAATCAAAGCCACATTTAACCCAATCAAAATACACATAAAAATTAGGCACAACTCAACCCTCTTCAGATTCTCCTTCATGTCATTCACCACAGACAGTACCATCATTATCCTTTGAATTTCCTGGCCATCCCCACAGTCAACATTGATTCTGCCTTTCTTTTTGGGTTCTGATTTGCCTAGCATATTACTGTTCTCTGAAGAAACTTCTCCTTCCACACATTCCGCTTGTATTTCATCCAACCATTGGAAATACCCGCAACGCATTTCTGTGTTCTGGCACAACACGAAGAGTTCAAACATCAGACAACAATCGAAATCTAAAAATGAATAAGAACAGACGATAAACCAAGAAGGGATATCATTCTACTTCCTCACATATTCATCACAATTCCAATCTTATCTTCCACAGAGGGCAGCGTAGAAACCATCTATCAGGGTTGCTACTTGTCTTCGACTTCAACGGAACCACCGGAAGGGTACAAAAGCAATAGCCATCGTAACTTTTACTCACAATGCCCGAAGCACCATCCACGTCGCAGGCTTGCATCGAGGGCTGCCTTCTCAGCGTTGCAGATTTTCCACGAGCCCTTGCAGAATGCATCTTTCAATCTTGGATCCCCTACTGCGAATGAAGGAACAGAGAGCGTTGTTGATTTGGGATTAGGGCAAAGACTAATGATTTGGGGGCAAATTGAATTCCAATTAACCTAATTTCCACCTAGGCTAGCAAATTAATTAATTAGAAATGACAACTCAATTAAAACATGATTTGTCAGTATAATCCGGTGACCACGTAAGCATTGTCCTCACTGGAGCTTAGGTTCGGCCAGGTTATAGATACGTTTGTCAGTTTTTAAAATCAACTAGGTACCATTTTGTCGTTTCCAGTAGTTAGGTACCGCAATGTCAGCGTTTTAATCTTTCGGGTACTGATTTGGTCATTACCTCTTAAAATTTTATTAATATTTCTTTTCTAAAATGTCCTCATTCAAAATTTCATATTTCATATTCCAAGTATACCCTTCACAATCCCTCCACTGTCAACACTTTCTAGCCCTCATTTCTCACCTCCAACCTCACCCAACCTTTGCCATCGCCAAATTCCACTACCAACATCAATAATAATACCAAAAAACCAACAATTTCATAAACATATGTTAAAATAAGATTTAACAATCTCATAACACAAGAAAATCAA
>NC_029788.2:120197056-120198889 GCF_000816755.2 Arachis ipaensis
CATGGTATCCTCCTTGAAGAGGATAGGTTGTTTTCCTTGCGGTGAAATCACCGTAGTTTTTGTACTTTTTTTCTATGCCATTGTTCTTTCCCTTTTGTCACTCCTTTAATACTTTTTTCACCTCACCGACTAGCCTATTTTCTCAGTCTTGTATTTTTTCGAGTAAAATGATCAAACACCATTGTCATCCGCTGCTTACCTATTCTCATGAAAAAATCATATATTTTTCGCTCTCTTTCGGCAATTCTGTCTACGTTCTCTCGTAGCAGTTCCGTCTGCGTTCTCTCGTGCCAGTTCCGTCTGCGTTCTCTCGTGACAGTTCCGTCTGTGTTCTCCCGTGGCAGTTCCGTCTGTGTTTTTCCGTGGCAGTTCCGTCTATATTTTCCCGTCGCAGTTTCGTCGGCGTGTTTCCTTGTGGCAGTTCCGTCTGCGTTTCTTTCTGGCAATTCTGTCTGCACTTCCTTCGGATAGCGGCAGTTCCGTCTGCGCTTCCTTCAGACAAGCGGCAGTTCCGTCTGCGCTTCCTTCAGACAAGCGGCAGTTCCGTCTGCGCTTCCTTCAGACAAGCGGCAGTTCCGTCTGCGCTTCCTTCAGACAAGCGGCAGTTCCGTCTGCGCTTCCTTCAGACTAGTGGCAGTTTCATCTGCGCTTCCTTCCGGCAGTTCCGTCTGCACTTCCTTCAGACAAGCGGCAGTTCCATCTGCGCTTCCTTTTGGCAGTTCCGTCTGCACCCGTTTTATCAGTTTATGCAGTTTTTTTCTTCTTTATTTCGTTGTTTTAAATAAGTTTCAAACTCAAGTTGTCACTTGAGTTTGAGGGGGGATGTTAGAATATAATTAGGATCAATTAGTATTATTTAGTATATCTGAATATTTATTGTAGGAGATTACGTCTTTATTATTACGATTCTCTTAGTACCTATAAATACCCTTTTATATTGTATCATTCTAGACAACTTGAATAGACAACTTGATCACAACTGAATAATACACTTTTCAGATTCCTCTCCCAGTCTCTTGTTTCTAACAAGGACGAGCAACGAAGCAAGTGACGACCCTACGACGGTCCATGATCCACGGCGACTCGCGACGGCGAATACTTGAAACCAGAAGACGACGGGCGACGACGATCCGACGAGTGCTTCTGTCGCCGGAGAGGAGGAGCCCAGGGAAGGCCGTGAGACGTTGAAACACCGGCGATGAGCTCGATTGCGAGACAAGAGAGGAGAGAGGGAGAGATCTTGCGTCCGACGCGCAGTGAGAAAGATTGATAGAGATCGAGCAGAGAGAGACAGAGAGAGAGGATAGCAAGAGCAGAGAAGAAGATTTCAGAAATCTTCAGAGGCGTTTTAGTTTTTAGTTTTTTGTTTTTATAATATGTTTAATCCACATGAAGAATAATTTTAATTTTTTGTTTTTTTAATATGTTTTTGTTTTGAATTATTTGAATTTTAAAATTTAATTAATTTAAAAGGATATTTTTGTCTAATTAAATAAAAAAAGGATGTTTAACTCTTTTTGTAAAATTCAATAAAAAATATTTTTTTATTTTTATTTAATTAAAGGGGTATTTTAGTAAAAATGGTGATATAATATATATTTAAAAAAAATTAAATGCTGACGTGGAAAATAAATTCCACATGATTTAAATGTGGACGTGAAACCGTTCTTAGTTATTAACTTCACGTGAAGTTGACTGTAACACCCTACCATACAGAGTCTTATGCTTAAGTCATAATTCAGAGATGGCAAGGTATTACGACCTCTAAAACAAAAATTTAGTACGTATAGTAGTATGAATAATTGATTATAACTAAGAGCCTTTGTAGAAAAA
>NC_029788.2:120228548-120238156 GCF_000816755.2 Arachis ipaensis
TTTGGAGGGCAATTACTAACAGCAGTTGGTCAGGACGCGAACAATCAGCTGTTTCCAATAGCCTATGGGGTTGTTGATGCAAAAACAAGAGAAAATTGGAGATTCTTTCTGGAGGAGTTGCACACAGACATTGGGGACTTCAATGAGAATGGCTGGGTTTTTATGTCAGACCAGCAAAAGGTGATGTGGACTATCTTAATGTTTTTTGAGTTCCTGTAAGTATATATAAATTAGTTTTCAAATGTCCTCTAATTCATTGTGGTTACCATTCAATGCAGGGTTTAATCCCAGCATTACAGGACGTCATGCCAGGGGTGAAGCACAGATTCTGTTGTATGCATATGTGGAGAAATCTGAACAAGAGATGGAAGGATAAGAAACTTAAGGCAACATTTTGGCAATGTGCAAAGGAAACTACTGATCAAGAATTTAATGATGCAATGGGAGCTGTGAAATGGATCAACAAACAGGCCTGGGAGTACTGGGAGCATCACGAAGGGCTGCCATGTCTGCCCCCTCCATACAAGAGGCCTATTGGCAGACCTACAAAGAAGAGAAGAAATGATAGCACTGAGTAAAGTTCTGGCAGCCAATACAAGGCCAAGAGAAGATATGGACAGATAACATGCCAAACCTGCAAAAGGGTGAGCAATACAAAAACCATTACTTATATGTATTTACTTTACCTTTTATGTCCTATCTGTAACTTTATTGATGCTGCTTTTCCTTACTCATGTGTTTCTTGCAAGGCTGGACATAATAGCAGAACTTGTCCTGACAAAGGAAGTGGAACAGCAGCTGAAGAACCAGATCTTGATGAGAATGAAGCTAGGGAGCAAGAAGCTAACTGGGAGGAGACCATGGAGGCTGCACACGCTGCACACGTTGCAGATGAGGAAGAGCTCACTCAAAACCATCCACAAACTCAGCCTGATCAGGTAAATGTTAATGATTTATTTTACATTGTTGTACTAAACTGTTGGATCTGTCTCCATAGAAGATTTGATTTCATGAATGCACAAACTGATGCAGAATAACATCAATGATGGCAACACTACAACAACTGCTTCAGCCCCTAATGTAGCCACCAATTACATTGAGGACAATATTACAAAATTCCAACCTCTCACTGTTATACTATTATAATCTACAATGTCTACCTACTTAGCCACCCTAAACATAATCAAAGCCACATTTAACCCAATCAAAATACACATAAAAATTAGGCACAACAAATGACAAGAAATGAGCTTAGATTCTTGGGTTTTTTAGTTTGTTGTTATTTGCATTTTGGACATGATTTACTTAAAATGCACCCAACTGCCATTATGGCATGTAAGTGCTAACCTAGTGTTTCTGTGTTTTGTTACTGTGATCTTGGGTCTGTAGCAGGTACTATGAACATGTGTCATTTTGGTTGTCTTATTTGGGGCCTGAACTTTGTTACTCTAAGTAGTTAATGGTTATAACTGGATGTTATTTTGGTGTTTTATTCAGTTTATGTTTACAAAACTAATTGACATGGCTTACATAAACTCCATGTATATTGGTTAAATCACCACAACAACAACTCAAACAAAGCACAACAAGAACACAGCATACATTAATTTATCTCAATTACATTGAGGACAAGATTACAAAATTCCAATCTCTGACTGTTATACTATTATAATCTACAATGTCTACCTACTTAGCCACCATAAACATAATCAAAGCCACATTTAACCCAATCAAAATACACATAAAAATTAGGCACAACTCAACCCTCTTCAGATTCTCCTTCATGTCATTCACCACAGACAGTACCATCATTATCCTTTGAATTTCCTGGCCATCCCCACAGTCAACATTGATTCTGCCTTTCTTTTTGGGTTCTGATTTGCCTAGCATATTACTGTTCTCTGTTCTCCTTTCTCCTTCCACACATTCCGCTTGTATTTCATCCAACCATTGGAAATACCCGCAACGCATTTCTGTGTTCTGGCACAACACGAAGAGTTCAAACATCAGAGAACAATCGAAATCTAAAAATGAATGAGAATAGACGATAAACCAAGAAGGGATATTACTCTACTTCCTCACATATTCATCACACTTCCAATCTTACCTTCCACAGAGGGCAGCGTAGAAACCATCTATCAGGGTTGCTACTTGTCTTCGACTTCAACGGAACCACCGGAAGGGTACAAAAGCAATAGCCATCGTAACTTTTACTCACAATGCCCGAAGCACCATCCACGTCGCAGGCTTGCATCGAGGGCTGCCTTCTCAGCGTTGCAGATTTTCCACGAGCCCTTGCAGAATGCATCTTTCAATCTTGGATCCCCTACTGCGAATGAAGGAACAGAGAGCGTTGTTGATTTGGGATTAGGGCAAAGACTAATGGTTTAGGGGAAAATTGAATTCCAATTAACCTAATTTCTACCTAGGCTAGCAATTTAATTAATTAGAAATGACAACTCAATTAAAACATGTTATGTCAGCATAATCCGGTGACCACGTAGGCATTCTCCTCACCGGAGCTTAGGTTCGGCCAGGTTATGGATACGTTTGTCAGATTTTAAAATCATCCAGGTACCATTTTATCGTTAACAATAGTCAGGTACCGCAATGTCAGCGTTTTAATCTTTCGGGTACTGATTTGGTCATTACCTCTTATTTAAATAACAAAATATAATTTTATTAATTTGTACATTTAGTCTTATTTTTATAGTTAGATACTATAAAAATTAGATTTGTAAAATCTTTTGTAGTTATATTAACAAAAATATGAAAATGAAAAAAAATTTGTGGTTCATTACCGCCATCAAAAATGAAAATAAAATGTATTATTTTGCAGACTAGGAAAATGAGATTAATATACAAATTGATCATATTTTTGTATTCTTATTTAAATTAATAAATAGAAAATTTTGATTAAATAAAAAAACTTTGAGTAAAAATATAATTTTTTTTATATTATTAATATATTATGGTTAAATTTTTATTGTCTCCTGCTCATATTACTTTTATTAATCATTATACGCTAATTGAGTAACTTAAAATTAAAATTTAATTATAAAATTACTAAATTATTATTATTGTTTATTTTTAATTAACAAGAGAATACACCTAAAAAAAATTAGAATAATTATTTTAAGAATAAAAAATACCAATTATATCAGTATTTAATAATTAATTATTTATTAAAATATATTGTGTAAAAACTAAATATAAAAATGCTTAATATATTATATTCAAATGAAAAACAATAATTTTAGTGGTCAGAAGCCTTTTCTATAAGAGAGAATCTGGTTGCGCGCATGTTGGAGAAGATGATGCAGATGTACACACCTGACGGTCCCAATAACCTACACAACCCCCTGATACAACTCCCTCTTCGTATTTTAATACGATAAATATTTACAAGTAATTATTTTTATGTATTATATGTAGTCATAAACTTTTTTTTTATTATATTTTTGTATTTTGTATATAATTATTTCTTTTTTTTAAAATATTCTACATTTTTATTGAAGTTGTCATTTTTTTCGCTACATATTGTCAAAATTATTACTACATTTTTTCCTAGAAAGTAAATATTAGATATAAAAAAGATAGTACTAATTAAATAGCAAAATCATTTTAACATTCTTACCACTATTGCTCCCATTATACTAGCTAGTACTAGTATTAATATATATAGCTATATATTATTACGTTTAGATTCACCCAACAAAAAAGGGATATCACGTTTCTCATGATAGTGATAAACTCTTTAACGCTAGAATAAGTGTTTACAAAACTCATCCATAATTGTGGTTGAGAAAATTTTAATATATATTCTCCTTAACAATAATGTTGGATGAACTGTTCTTTAATTTTTACTTTTTTTTTGCGTTATTTAAATGTTTCAGTTTTATCTTTATCCTATTCATATTATGAATAAAAAACAATATGAAATTTATTAATGAAAATGTGTTGATCATCATATGTATATGTAATTATATATATTGACATATTTGTGGCATTTCCTAAACCAAACTTTTAAACTCGTGAGTTGTTTTGTACCTTTTTTTAGTAAGTAACTAAGATTTGATTTCATGCTTTCATGGTTTTAGGTTTTGCTGTAAAGGCCTTAGAAGTCACGAATTCTAATCCTCTCCATGGCTACATACTATTACTACTATTACTATAAACACCGATATTATCTATTTCCCAACTACGCACAAATAGTACCCGCTATTATTAAACAAGCATGACAAAAGCTTGTCCGTCTAATTTGGGAAAGAAACGGAGAGGGGTCGGGGAACAGTGGAGAATGTGAAGTATAGGGAAAAGATGGAATTGTTTCGTATGAAAGGGAAGGAAATTGGAACCAATAAGAAACTCATCATTAATGTTGAATGTGGTATTGAAGTGTTAGTCAATAAGATATTACAGGGAGTATATACAGGCATGACAAAAGCTTGTCTGTTTAATTTGGATCATTAAACAAGTAAAGGGAGATTGTACTTGAAAGAAGCACTATTGGAGCCAACATTTAACATTCAACCCTTCATCGTTCTAACGAGCAACCCAACACGAAACAAAGATCATAAAATTAAGATATATTATTTGGTAATGATATAGTGTACGTTTAGAAAAGAGATGCAGATGTAAGAGTAGTGTGAAGTTTTCTTGGTTCCCCAAAAACAAGACACAAAGTCAAAGGCTACAAAGTTGGGCCCTCACATATGGTACAGCTTATGATAGTGCATATCCACACATGACACTCCCACCACGCTTCATACATTCATGCTTATTGCTTTGGATCACATGTGCACACTTTTTGTCTCAAAAAAACTATATATTCTTTGCTTCATAGATATTTTCCTTTAATGTTGTTATGTAAATAGGTTTTTAAATAGTTTGATTTTTGAATTATCATCTTTTAATTAGTCATAGATATTCTCTTATTACATCATATCAATCAACATCTTGAACTTTATTAATACCCTGTTACTTAAATACTATATATGAATGAAATTGTATTAGAAAAATATTAGTATTTGTTGGCTTAAAACTTAGCTTGAGCCCAACTACCTTGAGTAAGGGAATGTATTTGCTGCTCTAGTTAAAATTGCCACACACTAAATACATGAAGAGCACTTTTTTTTAATAAAATGAAGAACAAATTAAAGTAAAACCTGACTTATAGAATAATTATATAGTAGCTTTTGTAATTAAAATAATAATTTTATAATCAAAATATAATACTTGATACACTTTTATTGTAATTAAATTAAAAATTTTTTTTTTTTAAATTAAGGAGGTTTTTTTTATCTTTTTTATATTTTATCCTCTTTTCACTACTACATTTTTTTATATATTAATATTAGTTATTAATTTAACAATTAAAATGTAACACATAATATTTTTTTATTACAATTAAAATTAAAATATATCGTTAATGTGACAATCAAAATGTATCACATTGTACTCTATTTTATTATAATTAAAATAATATATTTTTTTTCAAAACTAATGAATTTTCCCTCTTTTCTTCACTCATTTTTTAGGTTTTTAATCAATATGCCACAATTTCTAAAACTTATTATCTAAACATGTCACATAATATTCTTCTTTTTTTTAAATTCAGCAATCATTATTGTCAATTTGTAATTACAAAGACGCAGTTTCACAATTTCAGCAAAATTCTTGCCAAAATTCAACAATCATAGAGGCAGCAAAAGAAAAAGAATCAGCGTTCAGTTTTGTAGTTCAACCCGTAGAATCAACAGATATTCCAGATCAAGCAGGATTTCGAAATTCAATTCCAATACCTCTAATTCTAGAGCACACAGAGGCAGAGGGGGTGAATCCACCACAGCCAAAGCCACCTTATGCATTTCCAGATGCAGCGGTTGGCCTGGCACCAACCACCAGCACCGGCGAGGCTGCAGTTCTACTCCGAGGCAGCGGCGCCGATCTCGGCGCCATCGCAAAGGGAAAGCGGACACTCGCGAAAGTCGGGGTTGACGGAGCAGCGACGATGGATGACGATGACGTTACCAATCTGACCAACCGTCGCGGCACCTCCACAACGGAGACGCGAGGAGCGCAGGGTGCGCCGAATTTGTCGACGGTCTCTCACGACGTGGCTTCGGCGACTGGTTCCAGGGAGTTGGGACGGAGTGGCAGAGATCGCAAGGTTCGGGGGTTCCGTCCAGTCTCTCCAATCGTGGCTAATCCACCACCACTACTAGCGGCTGTCTTCCCTTGGGATCGCGGAGGAGGAAACAATTGCGATGGCGGGCAGTGGCGAAGGGAGCAGGAAGGCAGTGCCGGTTCCTCCATGCATACAGAGAACAGCGGACAACAAAGAGACGGGAGCTGGAAGGCAGTACCGGCTCCTCCATGCGAGCTCGCGACGGCGGTTTTTCTTTGGAACCGCGAGGGTGGTTTCAGAACAAGGTGGGTGAAGGATGCAGAGCATGGGAAAAAGGGGAGAAGAGATTCACCTATGAGAGGGGTGACTAATGAGGCTATGCATTGGAGACCCTTGTGGTATGTAGTGGGCCAATGGCAAGCCCAATTCTACTAGGCTGAAGCCAGCCCAACATTTTTGTTAACCGATCAAAGATCAATGACAATTTTTGCTGAAGGTATACTAAGGTCAAGGGTTATTTGATTTTTTTGGGTCACATCCTAGAAGCTTGTTATCTTTTAATAGATGAATATTATTTTAAACATTGGGATCCTGGTAGTATTATTTTTCTTAAGTAGTAGTGTAGAAAATATTATTTTAGGATCCTTTGATTTCTTTTATTAATTGTAATTAGCTTTTAAAAGTTTTATTAGGATTTATATTTTTTCCGCAAAAGGTTGTTTTGAAGGGTAGGGTAATGATACAATTAGTATTGGACTAGCCCAATTAAAGAATTATACTATAAATAGGAGTATGATGTAATAATGTGAGATATGCATGGTGTAATTGGAAACTCTACTTTCTCTCTTTGGCCCTAATTTTAGGGATTTCTCTTCTATTCTCTCTGATTATCTCTAATCCTCTCTAGTTCTTGATACAAATTCGTATCAGAATTTAAATTATTTATTAATTATATAATAATCATATTTTATATTTAAATATTTTAAAATAATTTTATTGTGAAATTATAATTTTATCTATTTTTTTCTTTTTTTTTTCTCTTTCAGCTATCTTATATTTTCATACTGAAACAACTATTATTACCGCCATAAAAAAAAAATTTCTCTTCTCATCACTAAGGTTAGAAGTGAATCAAACCAGCTCAGGAGCCAACTCGAGCTTGACTCATTAATAGTTCGATAAGTTGAAATCGTGAGCTGCGGAGCCGAACTTGAGCTTAAATTTAAACTCATAAATTAAATGAGTCGAACTTGAGCTTGAATAAACTCAGCTCATTAGCTCATGAACTGACTCGAATATATGCCGCGTAATACATATTGATCTTTTCACTTTAGTAATTAAAAAAAAAATTAATCTTGATATATTGTCTATAAAAATAATTTATAGATGTATTTAATTACATAATACTATGTCAAAAATGATACAATTCCCATACACCAGATAATGAAGAATCAAATTAGTAGTTAACTATGTGTCTCAGCTAGTTAACAATTCTGTTTTTTGCTGAAAGCAAGATGTTACTACATTGTTACCCTATAATAAAACATCATTAATAGACATAGATCAGGTTTGATGTTTCAAGCGTGGAAGAAACATTTCCCAACTAATTCAAACAAAGCCATGTAACTTGTTATGAACTGTGGACATAAACCAATTCCAAGGTGGAAACATATAAGACAGAGAAGTTACCTCAAAAGCCTTCTCAAAGGTGTCACCTAAGTGATTAAGGGAACTAGTGATTCACCTTTATTTTAATTCATTCAGGGGAAACAAGCTATCAGTTGAAGTATATCATGCAAAAACAAACTGAAATCATGAAGCAATGTACAATATGTAGAGAGTAGAGATAAATATAATAGGGGGTGTTTGAGCAAGACAGCAACAAATTGTAAGCCCGGTCATATGAAAACTGTAACATACCCAAGTAGTGCATAGAAAAGATAATAGGGGGTGTTTGAGCAAGCCAGCAACAAATTCAAGGTTCGATGATAATCAACTCTGATGATTTTTAGCAAAGAAAAAAAAAATTAAACTCGGTGATTATTCAGCAAGACAGCAACAAATTCAAGATTCAATCACTAACAAATTAATTGATTACCAATTCAACATCATCTCAAAATATAGGGAGAAGGCAATCTGGGAAAGGGAGAACAGGGGAAGTGATGATGCATGGACTTACCAAGGGCGACTGGGTGACGAAGAGGACCCCAGCCCAGAAGAGGACTGTTAGAATATAATTAGGATCAATTAGGATCAATTAGTATTATTTAGTATATCTGAATATTTATTGTAGGAGATTACGTCTTTATTATTACGATTCTCTTAGTACCTATAAATACCCTTTTATATTGTAACATTCTAGACAACTTGAATGGACAACTTGATCACAACTGAATAATACACTTTTCAGATTCCTCTCCCAGTCTCTTGTTTCTAACATGGTATCAGAGTCATGGTATCCTCCTTGAAGAGGATAGGTTGTTTTCCTTGCGATGAAATCACCGTAGTTTTTATATTTTTTTTATGCTATTCTCCTTTTCTTTTTGTCACTCCTTTGATACTTTTTACCTCACCGACTAGCTTATTTTCTCTGTCTTGTATTTTTTCTGAGTCGAATGATCAAACACCATTATCATCCGTTGTTTACCTATTCTCATGAAGAAATCATATAGTTTTCGCTCTCTTTCGGCAGTTCCGTCTGCGTTCTCTCGTGCCAGTTCCGTCTGCGTTCTCTCGTGACAGTTCCGTCTGTGTTCTCCCGTGGCAGTTCCGTCTGTGTTTTTCCGTGGCAGTTCCGTCTATATTTTCCCGTCGCAGTTTTGTCTGCGTGTTTCCTTGTGGCAGTTCCGTCTGCGTTTCTTTCTGGCAATTCTGTCTGCACTTCCTTCGGATAGCGGCAGTTCCGTCTGCGCTTCCTTCAGACAAGCGGCAGTTCCGTCTGCGCTTCCTTCAGACTAGTGGCAGTTTCATCTGCGCTTCCTTCCGGCAGTTCCGTCTGCACTTCCTTCAGACAAGCGGCAGTTCCATCTGCGCTTCCTTTTGGCAGTTCCGTCTGCACCCGTTTTATCAGTTTATGCAGTTTTTTTCTTCTTTATTTCGTTGTTTTAAATAAGTTTCAAACTCAAGTTGTCACTTGAGTTTGAGGGGGGATGTTAGAATATAATTAGGATCAATTAGTATTATTTAGTATATCTGAATATTTATTGTAGGAGATTACGTCTTTATTATTACGATTCTCTTAGTACCTATAAATACCCTTTTATATTGTATCATTCTAGACAACTTGAATAGACAACTTGATCACAACTGAATAATACACTTTTCAGATTCCTCTCCCAGTCTCTTGTTTCTAACAAGGACGAGCAACGAAGCAAGTGACGACCCTACGACGGTCCATGATCCACGGCGACTCGCGACGGCGAATACTTGAAACCAGAAGACGACGGGCGACGACGATCCGACGAGTGCTTCTGTCGCC
>NC_029788.2:120247200-120247478 GCF_000816755.2 Arachis ipaensis
TCCAGGATGGTAATTTAACTCAAAGTCGTAGTCCTTCAACAATTCCATCCACCTTCTCTGCCTCATATTAAGCTCTTTCTGGTCAAAGAGATACTTCAAGCTCTTATGATCAGAGAAAACTTGGAACTTAACCCCATAGAGATAATGCCTCCACACCTTCAAGGCAAACACAACCGCAGCGAGTTCCAAATCGTGCCTAGGGTAACTAACTTCATGAGGTCTCAACTGTCGTGAGGCATACGCCACCACATTATGGTGCTGCATCAGCACGCACCCTA
>NC_029788.2:120253893-120254587 GCF_000816755.2 Arachis ipaensis
ATGCTTAGGTGGCTTAACAAATTCTAAACTAAACACACTTTAAGGCTGCGTTTGTTTTTAAGAATAGGACAGGACAAGACACTGATGGACAGAAATATAAAATTTTGTGTTCTTGTATTCTATTTGGTGATAAACTAGAACAAATTATGAAAATTTAATTTATTCTTTTTTTTTTCATTCAAAAAATTTGAGATGAAAAATATAACAATAAAAAATATAATTATAAAAAACTAACAAAAATAATGAAAGAAAAAATAAAAAATAAGTTGTGTCCCTTGTTAGTATTTTCGTATCCATGTCTCTTCTGTCAAATACGATTTTGTATCTCAGTGTCCTGTCTCTGTAAACAAACACAGCCTAACAGTGTAAGATTACATTTTTTGGTTTGCATGTTAGATCTTTAAAGAAAATGCCTATGGTAATATCTAAGTTTGAGTAAAAAATGCTACCGTTACCTTATTAATTAAGCTCATCTACAGCATAAATGAATTTATTATAGACATGATATATAACTGAATATAATAATACTGTTGGATCAATATAGGCGACTTTATCTTGATGGAATTTGTTGTTTAAGTTTTCGTGCATTACAATATAATTTTATCTATGCATCAATATTTTTACCATTTTGCATAACTTTGACGGAGACCAAAACTGCCTTCTAAGAGGAAGATGTGTAGTAAATCCTCGAAAT
>NC_029788.2:120255434-120269891 GCF_000816755.2 Arachis ipaensis
TTCCTTTCAAAAAATAAAGCAAGAGAAAAGAAAAGAAAAAAATGTTAAAGCATCACTGGACATTATTTTAGACGAATATATCCTAGACCATATATTCTTTCAGGTGGAATTGTCACCCCAGCAATCTCTCGGAGTAAAGCATCAGCAAAACGGCTCTAAAATTACAAAAGAAATGATAAAGATACAAAATGAACAGGGGACATGATGTAAAATTGCAAAAGGTGCATAAGTCGTATTAGGACAACATTATCTTCCTTTCTCTCTTACTCTTTCATTCCAAAATAATTGTCACCTTGAAATTCGGTGCATTAAAAAAATTTTATATATTTACTTGCAATTTATATCAAGATACATTGACTTTCGAAAGTAAAAATATTATGGAATGGAGTATTTTTCATTAATACTTAGACAAAAGTTTCTGTTGACAGGATTATCATCCCCTAGCTAGGGTCAAAAAGAAGGTTGGACGCTGACCTGTTTCGTGGTGACAATGTACACTCTCGAGCTTGCAAATTTTAATGCATCAGAAACACCAGGATAGAATCTATAGACAAACATCACGAATTAGTAGTAGTAGATCTCCTTCATGTGATATAAATATGCTAAACTAATCACAGCTCAGAAGGTTTAATTTGGTTACCTATTTGCACCGATCCAAGTAGCGAAATCCTGCTCCAACCATTCATCTCTAACCTTTCCAAAAAGATCTATCAAAGTTTCTCTATTCTCACTCCACTCTTCCATGATAACAGGCTTCAACTTGGACCAATTTTCCAATATACCCTCAACCGTGAGCCCCTCTGCAACCTTGCAAAAAAACGTAGGCATCAGTCAAAAGCAGATGCAAATTCCACTGATAAATGCTAAAGATCAGAGATAAGACATTGTACTCACTGAAGACTTCCTGATGGAAGGTATTCTGGTCTCTAACAACAATCTCACAAGTAAAACATTTTCATATCCAGTTTCTACAACCGGTCGGACCTATAACACAGACAACTATGGAAGTTCATCTTCAGAATGAAAACTGGTCTATTTATTCACCATATTCAAAGCAATGTTTTTGAAAGCTCAATATTTTTGAGTAAAATATTCACAACATCATATGCAAGTAACTAAATCTTTACAAAAAAAATTATTAAAACCGGAAAATGTTCATATTTTGAGGGAATAAAACTTGATTAACAATAAAAAAAGGCAACAAAGTTAGCGAGAAACAGTGTGTTGTTTAATTAACAATAAAACAAAGGCATAATGGTACTCTTCTAAAACAAGGAAATTTATTTGAAAGCAAAATAATTTTGTCTCTAATTCCCTTTCTATAATTTGAGGCCTCTGTTGTTATTTCCAAATCGAATAAGTTGATAAGCAGTTAACAGTTATTCAGAACCAAAACACATAACATCTAAATTATAAAGCAATTTAGCAAAAAACAAAGGCATAAACATAATAATTAACTAATTGATTAAAAAAATGCATAAGAAGTAAGTAGTGAATATGAGATTAATTACTGAATGCATCTGGTCAACAATCCAATCCTGAGTGGCCGAATCCACGCCATGAAACAAAGAAGGCCATCTCACTTTCGCAGCCTGAAAGGTATCCTAATTAATGAAAAAGTGAAAACTTGAAATGAAAAAACAAGTAAGAGAGAAAGGAGAGAGGGTACAGTACCTTGAGAGCAGAGAGAGAGAGCTCTCACCGCAGCTATCACAGAGGATTCCATCGAAGTCCAAAGCATAAAGCTCCCCCATTTCACTCTGCACTTGATAATTGATATTTTCACTGCATCGTTATTATGCTCCTTCCTCACTCTTCACAACTCACAATTCAACGCTCCGTTCCTTACGTCCCTGATGTAGCCACGTGTTTGCTAATCATTTTTATTTATTTTTTTTGTTGTATATTATTATATAATAAATATATTTATGTGTTCATTTAATGCTTGTAATAACTTTTTTATATTTAATGCATATTTCAAAACTTATCTTTGTATCAACCTTAACTATCAAATGGAATTGATTAGAAATGCGATGATTTTATGCGATAAAAATATATGATAAATTTATTATATAATTATATATCAAAGAGGATAATTTACTTTCTAATTTTCATTAAGCAATTGTTTATATAATTTAATTTGTATCACTCAAATTTTTTATCGAATTAAACATAAATAATTAATTTTAGGTATCTATAGTTTAATTAAATTCTCGATTAGCAACTTTAACTTATAAAGTTTGTAAATAGATTCAATTAGATATTGAGTAACTATTGTTATTGTTTTTTTTTTCTAGAAAAAGAAATATTCAATTGAATGTTGCACTGGTACAAAATGTATAGGAATATAAAATAAGGCGTTAATATATGTATAAAATATTAATATTGGAAGGGTAGTACTATTATTATTATTATGGTGTAAATGTGGGGTGATGGAAGCAACAAGAACTTTATAGTTTATAGAATGAGTAACACTAACAAAAGAGTAAAAGTAAAACTTTGAAAAGCCCATTCCCATTCGGCCATTCCTATTCCCTTTCACTCTCTCTCTCTCTTTATGTGACCTGTATCTTTTTTTAGCTAACTCTTTTTCTATATATATTTTGATTTAACATTATGCGGTTGCATCTTCTTCTCCAAAATGCGCGTAGATTCTCTCTTATAGCTTCCCCATCTTCTTCTCCAAGGAAATGGAAGTTTTTTTTATCATACGTCAACTTTAAGCACCGTGCGCTAAGTCCGCTACTTTGGTTTGGAAAGCAAATTGATTTAGTACGTTTAGCTTGGAACTATTAAACTTTACCCGATCACCTAAGAAAAAACCAATCTTACCTTAAAATTTATTCTCTGATATCTATATCGCCTAATCCCACAAGCGGATTCAAGCCTTTTTTAAGAGTTTCTTTAAGTAATTACACAAGAGTTTAGCTTTAATAATGAAGAATAGCATAAGGGGATGCATATCATGCATCCTACCATGCGGGGCATTGGACGTGATACGTATAGTTCACTCCAATGGTAGAATTAAGGTGTTAATATGTGTATAAAATATTGATATTGGAAGGGTACTATTATTATTATTATTATTATTATTATTGTGTAAATGTGGGGTGATGGAAGCAACAAGAACTTTATAGTTTATAGGATGAGTAACACTAACAAAAGAGTAAAAGTAAAACTTTGAAAAGCCTATTCCCATTCGGCCATTCCCTTTCCCTTTCACTCTCTCTCTCTTTCTCTTTATGTCACCCGCATCTTTTTCTAGCTAACTCTGTTTCTGTATATATTTTGGTTTAACATTATGCGGTTGCATCTTCTTCTCCAAAATGCGCGCAGATTCTCTCTTATAGCTTCCCCATCTTCTTCTCCAAGGAAATGGAGGTTTTTTTATCATACGTCAATTTTAAGCACCGTGTGCTAAGTCCGCTACTTTGGTTTGGAAAGCTAATTGATTTAGTACGTTTAGCTTGGAAATATTAAACTTTACCCGATCACCTAAGAAAAAACCAGTCTTACCTTAAAATTTTTTCTCTGATATCTACATCGCCTAATCCCACAAGCGGATTCAAGCCTTTTTTAAGAGTTTCTTTAAGTAATTACACAAGAGTTTAGCTTTAATAATGAAGAATAGCATAAGGGGATGCATATCATGCATCCTACCATGCGGGGCATTGGACGTGATACGTATAGTTCACTCTAATGGCAGAATTGAAGAGCTCACTACTCGCACCATCAAGGCTGCTGACGTCATGAGAGCTCATCCTAACCATATCCTCAAGAAATATTCTCCCTTCAACCTCCTCATCGTTCCTCCCTACGCTGACCTCCATCGTGGCAACATCTACTTCCTCGTTCCCCTCCCTCCCTCTCCCAACCAACACGCTGCAGCAGTAGATCAGCAGCTCTCCACCTCCACTCACACAAGCACCAGCAGCCTTCTTACTCTCTGGAGGCCTCACCTCGACACCATCTCAGAGAATAGAGATGAACTGATAGAAGAACGATAGAATCTGTTCTTCTTAGTTGCGCCTTTCTATATTTTTTGCCTTAGGGAACATAGTGTTCTTTTGTAATTATCTTCTGCAAGTTTGCTTATATGAGGGTGTGGCAAAAAATGATGTCTTTGTCAAGCAAATGGCAATAAGGCAAGAGACATTACAGTCAACTCTCAATGAAGGGGCCCGCAGAGGATGGTGACAAGGGAAAAAAAAGAAAAAGAAAACAAAAATGAAAATTGTTGTATGAAGATGAAAGACTATAGTTATGTTACTTATAACTAAAATTGAAATTGAAGTTGGATAAATTTCATTTTCCAAGTGTATTCTGTGATGAAATATCATTAATGTAGGCTTGGCTCATGTCCCTTGTTTTACTCATTTAAGTCATTTTCTTCCTCTATTTCTTCCAAGTCACCCTTAATGAAGTAGTCTTACTCAAGTTGTAAATATTGATTATTTAGAGGAAAAAGGAGAAAATAATCAATATAACCAAATATCACATGCAATCATGAACCAAATGGGTAGCAAAAGGAAAAACCATCTTCCAAATGATCAATCCAGACCCATGAATTGCACTCTTCTCTTCAATCTCATCTTATATGGAATGAGTTTTAAATCATTACTTATGTGAAGAAAAAAAATTACTCCAACAACTACAGAGTCTGAGAGTCACATTAAGAGTACAAAAATGAATATATGATCACAACCCAATTTTTAACAATTTGTCAACACAGAAATGGATCAGAGTAAGAAACTTCTTTCAAAACTCAAGCAATCAATGCACAAAGTTCAGTGTGGGGAGGAACGATGAGGAGGTTGGGGGAAGAATAGTTCCAGAGGACATGCTTAGGATGAGCTCTCATGACGTCAGCAGCCTTGATGGTGCGAGTGGTGATCTCTTCAACTCTGCCATTGGAGTGAACTATTCGTATCATGTCCAGTGCCCCGCATGGCAGGATGCATGATATACATCCCCTTATGCTCTTCTTTATTCTCCACATCCTTCCATTTCCTACCCACAATACACATGCTTTCTTCTTTTCTCCTTATATATATTTTTTCTCTCCCTACATTTTTTATTCTAAAACTCACTTGTATTTATCTTCCATATTTAATAAGTTGGCAAATTACATAAAGCACTAAGCAACTAAGCACAATTATGTATGAGAAATGCAGTTAAATGGAAATCACATGATGTACAACCAAAAGCTTAACCCTTCTTAGGTGAAACATCACTTTTTCTTTGTTGGATGCCATTCGTTCAATAGAGTAAACTAAAGTACCAATGTATTTTTAAAATTATTAATTTGACCCTGATACCAATTTTTTAATTTGTTTACAATTTAAATTTTTAATGAAAATTTTATTAGAGGTTTATTTTATTTATTATTATTTTTTACAAATTTTATAATACTATTTTTCTGTTTTTATTTAATTATCATTTTAATATTTTATTCGATCTTATCACGTGCATGGCACGTGCATGACACGGGTAATTACACTTGTTTGTTATTATATACAAGCATGACAAAAATTTACTATTCTTTGTCTTTTTTTTTCTTTATCATAATATTTTGGTCTGTTTTATTTAGTTGATTAAACAAGTAGATTGAAAAATGGCTTGTTTTCTAGTCAAAGTAGGATAAGTGAGATTGTACCTTGAAGAAGCACTATTGGGGCCAACATTAAGCACCATGTTAGGCCCCCGCCCCCTCCTTAATCCTATGTACATATGTACATAACACTATTACATAAAAAGTATCCTCAAGCACACGTGTCTGGATTCCATGAAAAATATTGATGCGAACTAGGTATATCCCGACACAGTCCTTTCGTTGAATAGATTATAATATATTAGATTTTTGACACATGATATAGATTAAATGAGTTATATTCTTAAAATTATTAATTTGACCCTGATACCAATTTTTTAATTTGTTTACTAATGAAAAAAAGAAGATAGCAATCAACATAATCATCAGCCACATATGTCAACTGTGAAGAGTTGGACAGTTAGAAAAATGTTTGTACCTAAAAGTTTAAAGGAAACTCGTTACTATGAAATGATCAATAATAGATTACTAATACTAATCTACACGAAAAGGAGGCGTGAGGGAGTGATCGTAATAAACTGGAACAAAGTCTGGAAAAGAATAACGCACCTCAACACCACCAATGCAAAATAGAACCACCAGAACTTCAATAAACATGGATGCCATTAATTTGTAAAGCATAAGCAAGAAACAAGAAGCGATCACAACAAAAGAAATTGCTGCCATGGTACATATTTCTAGATAACCAGAGCATTCTCAGTATTCAAATATTCATCCGAAGCATCCTGCAAGTTAAACATGACTATGTATCAACAGCTGGATTGATGCCTTTTTAAGTATGAGAAGAAAACTTTCTTCCGAAGGAGCAAAATTAGAACAAAAAATAATAACAAATATATATATATATAAAATTGGCATGAAAAGGAATCAAGTAACCTTTAATAGCTTCTCCCGCTCAACAGCAGCCTCTCTGGTTGTGGTGCATTGATACCCATAAGATGTCATATAGAAAGGCGCATCTAAGAAGAACAGTTTCTATCGTTCTTCTATCAGTTTATCTATATTCTCTGTGATGGTGTCGAGGCCTCGCCTCGAGAGAGTAAGACGGCTGCTGGTGCTTGTGCGAGTGGAGGTAGAGAGCTGCTGATGTACTGCCGCAGCGTGTTGGTTGGGAGGGGGAGGGGGAGGGGGAGGGAGGGGAACGAGCAGGTAGATGTTGCCGCGATAGAGATCAGCCTCGGGAGGAACGATAACGAGGTTGGAGGAAGAATATTTCTTGATGATATGGTTAGGATGAGCTCTCATCACGTCAGCAGCCTTGATGGTGTGAGTAGTGAGCTCTTCAATTCTGCCATTGGAGTGAACTATTCGTATCACGTCCAATGTCCCGCATGGTAGGATGCATTATATGCATCCCCTTATGCTCTTCATTATTAAAGCTATATTGGAGAAGAAGATGGGGTAAAAGTGAAAGTTTGTGTTTATGAGAAGAATATGCGGACCTATATATAGAGATGGGAATGGCCGATAGTAAGGGGATGGGAATGGCCGAATGGGAATGGGAATGCAGACGTATATATATAATATTTTATTTCAGGGCTAGTCTAAGTGCATGAGTATGGGTAACAAGAGAAAAAGGAAAAAGAAAAGGAAAAGGCTGTTGTGTCATAGAATTCTCCTTTTATTTGCACTAGTTGAATTACTTGGTAACTGTAGGGCTATTCTTAATCTGAGATGCTATGCTTCAGATATTTTTCAATGTAGTTCTTCTGTGCCTAAGGATTTGGTACTGAAATTGCCAAAATACACAGTATTTGAACGGAGTTTAATTAGAATTTAAATTATTAATTTGACCCTGATACCAATTTTTTAATTTGTTTACAATTTAAATTTTTAACGAAAATTTTATTAGAGGTTTGCTTTATTTATTATTGTTTTTTATAAATTTTATAATTCTATTTTTCTGTTTTTATTTAATTATCATTTTGATATTTTATTCGATCTTATCACGTGCATGGCACAGGTAATTACACTTGTTATTCCTCTAGTTTTTACTTTTTGATTAATTTGATCTATCAATTTTAAGGCTAATAAAATTTGTCCTTTTATTGTTATCTAAATAGAAAAGATACTAATATTTTTCCTTTCTTTTTTTTTTTCACCATGAGAGCGGTTACAGATGGTGAGAGGATGGCGGCGAAGACTCAGAAATGGTGTCGAGATGAGGCCTCCAGAGAGTAAGACGGCGGGGTCTGCTAGTGCTTGTGTGAGTGGGGATGGAGAGCTTCTGATCTGCTTCTGCAGAGTGTTGGTTGGGAGGGGGAGGCAGGGGAACGAGGAAGTAGATGTTGCCGCGACGGAGTTCAGCGTGGGGAGGAACGATGAGGAGGTTGGGGGAAGAATAGTTCCTAGAGCTCTCATGACGTCAGCAGCCTTGATGGTGCGAGTGGTGATCTCTTCAACTCTGCTATTGGAGTGAACTATTCGTATCACGTCCAGTGCCCCGCATGGCAGGATGCATGATATACATCCCCTTATGCTCTTCTTCATTCTCCACATCCTTCCATTTCCTACCCACAATACACACGCTTTCTTCTTTTCTCCTTATATATATTTTTTCTCTCCCTACATTTTTTATTCTAAAACTCACTTGCATTTATCTTCCATATTTAATAAGTTGGCAAATTACATAAAGCACTAAGCAACTAAGCACAATTATGTATGAGAAATGCAGTTAAATGGAAATCACATGATGTACAACCAAAAGCTTAACCCTTCTTAGGTGAAACATCACTTTTTCTTTGTTGGATGCCATTCGTTCAATAGAGTAAACTAAAGTACCAATGTATTCTTAAAATTATTAATTTGACCCTGATACCAATTTTTTAATTTGTTTACAAGTTAAATTTTTAAAGAAAATTTTATTAGAGGTTTACTTTATTTATTATTATTTTTTACAAATTTTATAATCCTATTTTTCTGTTTTTATTTAATTATCATTTTAATATTTTATTCGATCTTATCACGTGCATGACACGAGTAATTACACTTGTTTGTTATTATATACAAGCATGACAAAATTTTACTATTCTTTGTCTGTTTTTTTTTTCTTTATCATAATATTTTGGTCTGTTTTATTTAGTTGATTAAACAAGTGGATTGAAAAATGGCTTGTTTCTAGTCAAAGTAGGATAAGTGAGATTGTACCTTGAAGAAGCACTATTGTGGCCAACATTAAGCACCATGTTAGGCCCCGCCCCCTCCTTAATCCTATGTATATATGTACATAACACTATTACATAAAAAGTATCTTCAAGCACACGTGTCTGGATTCTATGAAAAACATTGATGCGAAAATCCCGGTATGGTCCATTCGTTGAATAGATTATAATATATTAGATTTTTGACACATGACATAGATTAAATGAGTTATATTCTTAAAATTATTAATTTGACCCTGATACCAATTTTTTAATTTGTTTACTAATGAAAAAAAGATGATAGCAATCAACATAATCATCAGCTACATATGTGAACTGTGAAGAGTTGGACAGTTAGAAAAATGTTTGTACCTAAAAGTTTAAAGGAAAATCGTTACTATGAAATGATCAATAATGGATTACTAATACTAATCTACACGAAAAGGAGGCGTGAGGGAGTGATCGTAATAAACTGGAACAAAGTTTGGAAAAGAATAACGCACCTCAACACCACCAATGCAAAATAGAACCACCAAAACTTCAATAAACCAGGATGCCATTAATTTGTAAAGCATAAGCAAGAAACAAGAAGCGATCACAACAAAAGAAATTGCTGCCATGGCACATACAGCGTGTTGGTTGGGAGGGGGAGGGGGAGGGAGGGGAACGAGCAGCTAGATGTTGCTGCGATGGAGATCAGCCTCGGGAGGAACGATGACGAGGTTGGATGAAGAATATTTCTTGATGATATGGTTAGGATGAGCTCTCATCACGTCAACAGCCTTGATGGTGCGAGCAGTGAGCTCTTCAATTCTGCCATTGGAGTGAACTATTCGTATTACGTCCAATGCCCCGCATGGTAGGATGCATTATATGCATCCCCTTATGCTCTTCATTATTAAAGCTACGTTGGAGAAGAAGATGGGGTAAAAGTGAAAGTTTGTGTTTATGAGAAGAATATGCGGACCTATATATAGAGATGGGAATGGCCGATAGTAAGGGGATGGGAATGGCCGAATGGGAATGGGAATGCAGACGTATATATATAATATTTTATTTCAGGGCTAGTCTAAATGCATGAGTATGGGTAACAAGAGAAAAAGGAAAAAGAAAAGGAAAAGGCTGCTGTGTCATAGAATTCTCCTTTTATTTGCACTAGTTGAATTACTTGGTAACTGTAGGACTATCCTTAATCTGAGATGCTATGCTTCAGATATTTTTCAATGTGAGTTCTTCTGTGCCTAAGGATTTGGTACTGAAATTGCCAAAATACACAGTATTTGAACGGAGTTTAATTACAATTTAAATTATTAATTTGACCCTGATACCAATTTTTTAATTTGTTTACAATTTAATTTTTTAACGAAAATTTTATTAGAGGTTTGCTTTATTTATTATTGTTTTTTATAAATTTTATAATTCTATTTTTCTGTTTTTATTTAATTATCATTTTGATATTTTATTCGATCTTATCACTTGCATGGCACGGGTAATTACACTTGTTATTCCTCTAGTTTTTACTTTTTGATTAATTTGATCTATCAATTTTAAGGCTAATAAAATTTGTCCTTTTATTGTTATCTAAATAGAAAAGATACTAATATTTTTCCTTTCTTTTTTTTCTCACCATGAGAGCGGTTACAGATGGTGAGAGAATGGCGGCGGAAACTCAGAAATGGTGTCGAGATGAGGCCTCCAGAGAGTAAGACGGCGGGGTCTGCTAGTGCTTGTGTGAGTGGGGATGGAGAGCTTCTGATATGCTTCTGCAGTGTATTGGTTGGGAGGGGGAGGCAGGGGAACGAGGAAGTAGATGTTGCCGCGACGGAGTTCAGCGTGGGGAGGAACGATGAGGAGGTTGGGGGAAGAATAGTTCCTGAGGACATGCTTAGGATGAGCTCTCATGACGTCAGCAGCCTTGATGGTGCGAGTGGTGATCTCTTCAACTCTGCTATTGGAGTGAACTATTCGTATCACGTCCAGTGCCCCGCATGGCAGGATGCATGATATACATCCCCTTATGCTCTTCTTCATTCTCCACATCCTTCCATTTCCTACCCACAATACACACGCTTTCTTCTTTTCTCCTTATATATATTTTTTCTCTCCCTACATTTTTTATTCTAAAACTCACTTGCATTTATCTTCCATATTTAATAAGTTGGCAAATTACATAAAGCACTAAGCAACTAAGCACAATTATGTATGAGAAATGCAGTTAAATGGAAATCACATGATGTACAACCAAAAGCTTAACCCTTCTTAGGTGAAACATCACTTTTTCTTTGTTGGATGCCATTCGTTCAATAGAGTAAACTAAAGTACCAATGTATTTTTAAAATTATTAATTTGACCCTGATACCAATTTTTTAATTTGTTTACAATTTAAATTTTTAATGAAAATTTTATTAGAGGTTTACTTTATTTATTATTATTTTTTACAAATTTTATAATCCTATTTTTCTGTTTTTATTTAATTATCATTTTAATATTTTATTCGATCTTATCACGTGCATGGCACGTGAATGACACAAGTAATTACACTTGTTTGTTATTATATACAAGCATGATAAAATTTTACTATTCTTTGTCTGTTTTTTTTTTCTTTATCATAATATTTTGGTCTGTTTTATTTAGTTGATTAAACAAGTGGATTGAAAAATGACTTGTTTCTAGACAAAGTAGGATAAGTGAGATTGTACCTTGAAGAAGCACTATTGTGGCCAACATTAAGCACCATGTTAGGCCCCCGCCCCCTCCTTAATCCTATGTACATATGTACATAACACTATTACATAAAAAGTATCTTCAAGCACACGTGTCTAGATTCCATGAAAAACATTGATGCGAACTAGGTATATCCCGGCACGGTCCATTCGTTGAATAGATTATAATATATTAGATTTTTGACACATGACATAGATTAAACGAGCTATATTCTTAAAATTATTAATTTGACCCTGATACCAATTTTTTAATTTGTTTACTAATGAAAAAAAGAAGATAGCAATCAACATAATCATCAGCCACATATGTGAACTGTGAAGAGTTGGACAGTTAGAAAAATGTTTGTACCTAAAAGTTTAAAGTTTAAAGGTTACTATGAAATGATCAATAATGTATTACTAATACTAATCTACACGAAAAGGAGGCGTGAGGGAGTGATCGTAATAAACTGGAACAAAGTCTGGAAAAGAATAACGCACCTCAACACCACCAATGCAAAATAGAACCACCAGAACTTCAATAAACCAGGATGCCATTAATTTGTAAAGCATAAGCAAGAAACAAGAAGCGATCACAACAAAAGAAATTGCTGCCATGGCACATATTTCTAGATAACCAGAGCATTCTCAGTATTCAAATATTCATCCGAAGCATCCTGCAAGTTAAACATGACTATGTATCAATAGCTGGATTGATGTCTTTTTAAGTATGAGAAGAAAACTTTCTTCCGAAGGAGCAAAATTAGAACAAAAAATAATAGCATATTATATATATATATATATATATATATAATTGGCATGAAAAGGAACCAAGTAACCTTTAATAGCTTCTCCCGCTCAACAGCAGCCTCTCTGGTTGTGGTGCATTGATANAGTAACCTTTAATAGCTTCTCCCGCTCAACAGCAGCCTCTCTGGTTGTGGTGCATTGATACCCAGAAGATGTCATATAGAAGATGTCATATAGAAAGGCGCAACTAAGAAGAACAGTTTCTATCGTTCTTCTATCAGTTCATCTATATTCCCTGTGATGGTGCCGAGGCCTCGCCTCGAGAGAGTAAGACGGCTGCTGGTGCTTGTGTGAGTGGAGGTAGAGAGCTGCTGATGTACTGCCGCAGCGTGTTGGTTGGGAGGGGGAGGGGGAGGGAGGGGAACGAGCACGTAGATGTTGTCGCGATGGAGATCAGCCTTGGGAGGAACGATGACGAGGTTGGATGAAGAATATTTCTTGATGATATGGTTAGGATGAGCTCTCATCACGTCAGCAGCCTTGATGGTGCGAGCAGTGAGCTCTTCAATTCTGCCATTGGAGTGAACTATTTGTATCACGTCCAATGCCCCGCATGGTAGGATGCATTATATGCATCCCCTTATGCTCTTCATTATTAAAGCTACGTTGGAGAAGAAGATGGGGTAAAAGTGAAAGTTTGTGTTTATGAGAAGAATATGCGGACCTATATATAGAGATGGGAATGGCCGATAGTAAGGGGATGGGAATGGCCGAATGGGAATGAGAATGCAGACGTATATATATAATATTTTATTTCAGGGCTAGTCTAAGTGCATGAGTATGGGTAACAAGAGAAAAAGGAAAAAGAAAAGGAAAAGGTTGTTGTGTCATAGAATTCTCCTTTTATTTGCACTAGTTGAATTACTTGGTAACTGTAGGGCTATCTCTAATCTGAGATGCTATACTTCAGATATTTTTCAATGTGAGTTCTTCTGTGCCTAAGGATTTGGTACTGAAATTGCCAAAATACACAGTATTTGAACGAAGTTTAATTACAATTTAAATTATTAATTTGACCCTGATACTAATTTTTTAATTTGTTTACAATTTAAATTTTTAACGAAAATTTTATTAGAGGTTTGCTTTATTTATTATTGTTTTTTATAAATTTTATAATTCTATTTTTCTGTTTTTATTTAATTAACATTTTGATATTTTATTCGATCTTATCACGTGCATGGCACGGGTAATTACACTTGTTATTCCTCTAGTTTTTTCTTTTTGATTAATTTGATCTATCAATTTTAAGGCTAATAAAATTTGTCCTTTTATTGTTATCTAAATAGAAAAGATACTAATATTTTTCCTTTCTTTTTTTTTTCGCCATGCGAGCGGTGACAAATGGTGAGAGGATGGCGGCGGAGACTCAGAAATGGTGTCGAGATGAGGCCTCCAGAGAGTAAGACGGCGGGGTCTGCTAGTGCTTGTGTGAGTGGGGATGGAGAGATTCTGATCTGCTTCTGCAGTGTGTTGGTTGGGAGGGGGAGGCAGGGGAACGAGGAAGTAGATGTTGCCGCGACGGAGTTCAGTGTGGGGAGGAACGATGAGGAGGTTGGGGGAAGAATAGTTCCTGAGGACATGCTTAGGATAGCTCTCATGACGTCAGCAGCCTTGATGGTGCGAGTGGTGATCTCTTCAACTCTGCTGTTAGAGTGAACTATTCGTATCACGTCCAGTGCCCCGCATGGCAGGATGCATGATATACATCCCCTTATGCTCTTCTTCATTCTCCACATCTTTCCATTTCTTACCCACAATACACACGCTTTCTTCTTTTCTCCTTATATATATTTTTTCTCTCCCTACATTTTTTATTCTAAAACTCACTTGCATTTATCTTCCATATTTAATAAGTTGGCAAATTACATAAAGCACTAAGCAACTAAGCGCAATTATGTATGAGAAATGCAGTTAAATGGAAATCACATGATGTACAACCAAAAGCTTAACCCTTCTTAGGTGAAACATCACTTTTTCTTTGTTGGATGCCATTCGTTCAATAGAGTAAACTAAAGTACCAATGTATTCTTAAAATTATTAATTTGACTCTGATACCAATTTTTTAATTTGTTTACAATTTAAATTTTTAATGAAAATTTTATTAGAGGTTTACTTTGTAAGACCCGGTTAATTAACGGCTAATTAACCCATAAATGAGAATTTATTCTAGAAAGCCAAAAATGTTATTTTTATG
>NC_029788.2:120279031-120296441 GCF_000816755.2 Arachis ipaensis
CTATCGTTCTTCTATCAGTTCATCTATATTCCCTGTGATGGTGCCGAGGCCTCGCCTCGAGAGAGTAAGACGGCTGCTGGTATTTGTGTGAGTGGAGGTAGAGAGCTGCTGATGTACTGCCGCAGCGTGTTGGTTGGGAGGGGGAGGGGAAGGGAGGGGAAGGGAGGGGAACGAACAGGTAGATGTTTAGGTTTAGATACTTTTATCTCCATTAAATAATACAAACTGTGATGACTCCTCTTATAGGAGATTTTTGGAGAATAGGGTTCTGTATTTGTGTCCCTTTGGGTTTCCTTTGGGGTTTCCTTATTTTATTATATGTATATATTGCTATGCTCGGACCGGTTATCTTCGCAACCGGGTTTTGAGTCTTGATATTCCCGTTTTTGACACTCTTTATATATATGATCTCGCGTTAGCTTATCCCGGTTCGTTACGTTATCGATCGGAGTGTTGCGCGTTCGAGTTACGGTTTTTGTTTACCCCTTTTTCTTCAAAGGCTCCTAGTTATAATCAATCATTCATAATACTATACGTACTAAATTTTTGTTTTAGAGGTCGTAATACCTTGCCATCTCTGAATTATGACTTAAGCATAAGACTCTGTATGGTAGGGTGTTACATACTTTATTTATTATTATTTTTTACAAATTTTATAATCCTATTTTTCTGTTTTTATTTAATTATCATTTTAATATTTTATTCGATCTTATTACGTGCATGGCACGTGCATGACACGGGTAATTACACTTGTTTGTTATTATATACAAGCATGACAAAATTTTACTATTCTTTGTCTTTTTTTTTCTTTATCATAATATTTTGGTCTGTTTTATTTAGTTGATTAAACAAGTGGATTGAAAAATGGCTTGTTTTCTAGTCAAATTAGGATAAGTTTAAAAAATGTCATCAAAGAACCTGAGTTAGATCAATGGAATCTGTATTTAGGTAGCTTCCTTTTGTATTTCTTAACCAGTTTATAATTGGAATGGATTCTCTCATGGGAAAATATTACATGACATCGTGATACGTATGGTCGAGTGTGCCTGATAAGTGTAATTGTTTTTGGGATCAGGGAACTGGGGTTACAACACTCAGAAAGAGAGAGAAGAAGCTGCGGCTATCCCCAGAATTCAAGTTCTTGAGCTGTCGGACTTCAGTAAGAAGTTGAAATGATTGTTTGTTGCCTTCATTGAATTTTCACTTTTTCAGGCGTCAGCATTGAACTGAACATTTTGTTACCATCTCATTTATAAAGAAAGTCAGTTTGTTGTGACCACAATCTTTTTATTTAAAATGGCTGCTGTAACTGTATCCTCTAATGTTATATAGAGAAATGTTTTTTCAGTACATAGTAATATAGTATATATACACACACAATAAATTGACAGTTGATTATTGAAACTCAAAACTGGTTTTCATTATGTAAGTGTTATGTTCAATAAGAAAAGATAGATAATAGATAGATCTACACTCTTGGATGAAGGCAATGTGTTGCTTTTATTTGGGTGGCTAAATATATTAAGTTATAACAATGTGGAAATAAATAGAGGAAATATGTGCCTCAAATGAAGCTGCAAGATCAATGTGGAAGATTCCAAAAAATACGATGCCACTCATAGTCATATGGGAATGACTATTTCGAAAGCAAATATTATTTGTGGTAATACTACGCTGAAAAAAGGTATGAAATACTTCGAGGATTTACTACACATCTTCCGTCTTAGAAGGCAGGTTTGGTCTCCATCAAAGTTATGCAAAATGGTAAAAATATTAATGCATAGATAAAATTATATTGTAATGCACGAAAACTTAAACAATAAATTCCATCAAGATAAAGTCAACTATATAGATCAAACAATATTATTATATTCAGTTATATATCATGTCTATAATAAATTCATTTATGTTGTAGATGAGCTTAATTAATAAGGTAACGGTAGCTCTTTTCACTCAAACTTAGATATTACCATAGGCCTTTCCTTTAAAGATCTAACATGCAAACCAAAAAATGTAATCTTACACTGTTAAAGTGTGTTTAGTTTGAAATTTGTTAAGCCACCTAAGCATAGCACCTTTTCAAGGGCATCAAGGCATTTTTTTTACTTAGATAAGTTTTTAAAGAACAGACATAATTCATAAAAATTACAACCATGTTAAGTGTATTAAAAGTGCCATTTACAAAAACTTAGATTAAATGACAAAAGAAAGAAACTATTGGCATTATTAAAATATTTTTACTTAAAACTAAAGTTTCAAAAATTAAATCAGTGATCAAACTAGTAGAATTAAAAGTTCAAAAGTTTAAAGATTTAATCGAAGATAAACCGGATATAATAATATAATATATTTATATATATGAAATATATAATTTTTTTAAAAAAATATTTTATTTTAAATCAGTTAACCGCTATAAAATGAGATCAATTTGACCAGTTAATCAATTATTTATAATCAAATTTTATCTTAATAAATAGTACTGATTTAATAATTGGTTTTTGGTTAATGAAACAATTTTTTTTTATTTTCGATCCAATTCTCAGGACAATACTTAAAACTATATCCTATATAAAACAATTTATAGTAATAATAAGTTAGTTAAAAAGTGAAAACTCAGGTGTAGCAGTCAATTTCACGTGAAGTTAATAACTAAGAACTGTTCTATAAAAATTTAGTCAAATTATTTAATCGCTTTCAACTGTCAACTTTAAAAATTTGAATAACCTTATTAAGGACGGTCCAAGTAACACCCTATTTGCGACATGAATTCCCTATCTTTGGACCTGAATATTTTGATACGATGCTAAATTCATACATAACAATATAATAAAAACATCGACAACTTAAAATATGACATGTGAATTATATTTTTTTTGCGTCACTAATTAATTTTTAAATATATATTATATCAATACTTTTATTATTTTTTTTTATATTTTAACAAAAATTATTGTTTTATTTAATTTTATAAAAAAAACTTAAATATTTTATTTTATATTGAACAAAAAACTATCTTAATTTTTTTAATTTAGTCAAAATTTAGTTAGCCTTAGTTTTGTAATTTTAAATCTGAAACCATTTAAAAATTCAAAATTCAAAATAAAAACATATATAAAAAATAAAAAAATAAAAAAAAGTGTTTGATCTAAAGTGTTCTTCCTGTCTGGGCAAAGAAGAAGTGTCTCCGTCAGTCGGTCACTCGGTCTCCTCTCTGCTCTTCTTTGTCCGAAGCTCTCTTCGTGTCGTCTCTACTCTGCTCTTCTTTCTCTCAAGCTCTGTTCGTGTAGTCTCTGGCCAAGAAGAAGACGAAGCTCTGTTCGAATCGTCCCCCCAGTTCCTCCACGTCGTTTTCTCGAATCGAATTTTGCCTTGTGAATAACGGTGGATCTGTCACTGGTTTCAATTCTAGTAGGGATCGGAGGGCGTGATGGTGTCGAGAGAGCTGTTCGGTTGGTCCCCGCCGCACATACAGACTCTCACTCCGGTGTCTGAGGTTTCAGAGCCGCCAGAGTCGCCGTCTCTGTATATTGATCCCGGTGCCGAGACTTCAGCGTCGCAACAGGTTGAGGTGGAGGAGGAGATCGAGGAGCCAGAGGAGGTTGAGCCGACGGCAGCTGCTGTTCCTTTCTGCCGCCTCTTCGCTTGCGCCGATCATTTTGACTGGTTCCTTACTTCCTTATGATCTGCTGCAGCTCACGGCACCGCTCTCGTCGTTTACTTGCATTTTTTTGCCAAAATCATCCAGGTTCCTCGGCAAGATGCCCAGTTTCACACGTTCAAGGAGGTTCGGTTTCGGGCTGGGTCAGCATTGGCATTCACCTCTGCATTTATTGATTTCAGAGGTCAGAGAATAAAACATGATTCTCATAAGGAGTATGCTGCCTACAACTCTGCATTGATGAAAACTATTAAGGGTGCAACAACTGGTTTAATTTCTGGCCCCCTCTGGGTACTGTTGTTGCCACCTGGAATCATGTTCCTCGTGTTGAGAGAAACGTTGCTCTTCCAGGCCTCATAAGAACTTTCAAGATGATGGGCAACTATGCATTGACCTTTGTTGCCATAGGAGGAGTCTACATTGGTGTTAAGCAGTTGGTGCAGAACGCTAGGATGAAGAGGGATCTTGTCAATGGTGCTAAGATGTTATGTGAACTTGAACCTTATTTTTCTTTATATAGAAACTAAATTCCAGAGTTTATTGCCTTTTGTTATTTTTTTTCCGCTGACATTTAGTTGTATTCCCTTATTTTCATTATTTTTCCGTGAAGCTCCTAAGTTGTTCGTTTTCCATTCCAACCAAGAAATTTTCTTGTTCTTAAAGCCCACAATGTCTTGTAGCCATAGCTTAAGGCCTAAGCATAATGTATCTCTTAGCGGTTGTAATTCAAATGAAACCTTTATTGCTAACTAATTGAAACTTTTCTTTTAATTAATTTCTGGAAAGAATGAGAATTATAGGATGCCATGATAAAGTTAGCTGTATTTTTTGTTGCTTGGGGCTATGTTAGTTATTATTGTAATGCTTATTCAGCCTTAAAATTTGTTTTACATAGATGGTTGGTCAGTTAATGTGTCTGCAAATACTGGCACTGAAAGAAGTCAATATGTGAATGCTGGAGAACTAAGTGGCAGCACTTCTTCACATGAAGGACTTAACAAGCTGATAAATATAGGGGTGTTAGCTTTAACACTGATTTGATACATAGTGATCTTATAGCGTATATAAACATTGTGGGAGCATAGAACTAAGATGTATTTTTTCCTATGTAAATTTTCTTGCAGGTACATATTTATTTGTCGCAATCGGCCAAAACCAAACCCACATTTAGTATTTTGAATGTTGCTTCTTGTGCTTCATTTACGCGGTGTTATTGGTTGGTTTGTCCAAATTAGCTATAGGTGATTCTGTCGGATACTATCAGACATGTAGAATTAGTTCATTAATTTTTATTAATTTTTTGTAGTATTGTAAATTTATTGATAGAATTACTTATTCAATCGCAGATAGTTATAGAATAGTCTTAAAATAACATAGCCCTGAATGTTCTTAACTTTTGAAATTAATTTCTCAAGTTATACTTATAAAATAGTTTTAATATAAATTTGTCAAGCGTCTATATTTTGTTATTTCCTTTTAATGATTTGTTAGCGTTTAAAAAAATGAAAGCTTAAAATTTCATGCTGACAAACAAGGATCATATGTTAAGGAAAGCCTTATTAATTATTATGCTTTTTCTCTCACTAATTCCAAAAAAAAGTATAGTCTAATTTTGATATGTAAATAGTATCTCCCAAACTGCGTTTCACTTTTTATTTTTATATGACAAAACACTTGCAAGAGTAAACACTTCATAACATAATAAAGCATTGTTGTCACTTTAAACCAATTAAATAAAATAGAACAAAAATAATTTGATACTAAATAATTAGAACAGTAATTTGCAAAAATATAGTGTACAGATCTAAATTCATACAGATATACAGATATTTTTTTTCTATTTATCTCATGCTGACACGTATAAAGAGCTAAATTGGTACAGAAATATAGAAGTGGATCAAGCACATCACACGTGCTTTTGGTGTGTGGCTTCAGGGAGCAGAATCTGGTACTGGTCAGTTCTCCTAGCTTGGTTTAGCCGAGCCGTCTAACTCCAAAGGAGAAGGACGGATGAAAGTGGGCTCCGTTATTATGTTTGTATTATGTGGCTAAAAAATTTTACTATGGAAGAAGAATGTGTGCAATGCAATTCTGTTGGTGGTACATGTGTTTTTATTTTGATATGGGATTTAGTAATCGGACTGTCCGATTACTTTATAAGTTAGTTTTTAAAATTTTGTTAATATCATTTGTTTGTTATAATTTTTTTTTATAAAAAAATAAAAAATCGGAGGGTCCGATTTTTATTCCTAATAAATCGGATGGTCCGATTTTTATTCCCAAACAAATCGGAGGGTCCAATTTTCACATTCTAAAAAATAAAGTTCCACATTTAAGAATAACACCATTATCCATCCATAATCCTAAAAAACCCCATTTCCACCCTAATATCAAAAATAATTTCCGGTATTATGTTTGTATTAATATTGGGCTAGACGTTTTTTGTAAATGCTAAATTTTTTTACTAGGGTGAATAGAATTAGACTGGCAGCTGAGGCCCAGCACAGTTGGCATACCTGTCCGCTTCAGACTGGTTGTTGGTTTAAAAACTCATGATACCTATAGTAGTGTGTGTGAGTGTGTTGTGTGTGTGTGAAACATGGGTGTAATGCCTAAGATTGAAGGCTGTCCAATCCACTTGACCAAAAAAATATTGATATCGAAAAATTAATAATAAAATATAAAAAAATTGTTAACAAAAATTTTGGTAAAATTATAATTTAATAATTAAAAAATTATTTAAATGTATCTTTAAAAAAATAAGTTAATCATTAAAAAAAATTTAAAAATATTTTGGTAAAAATACAATTTAATCAACAAAAAAATAATTTGTTAAAAGGTATTTTGATAAACAAAATTTAATCAAAATAAATAAAACTAACAATATTTATCCATAATGCTCCGTTTAGTAACAATAGACACAAAATAATAGACAGAAACACAAAAGCACATAGACATAAAGATACACAAATTTTATATTATGTTTGGTAATAATATACAAGACACATCTATCTAACTTAAAAGTCAAATTTACCTCAGTCAAAATCACTTTACCACTGATTTCTACCACCGCCACGGCACCACCGCCCTCAACACTAATTTTCACCACCACCACTGTCTTCATTACTAATTTTTCATCCCCAATTACTCAAATTATCAAAATTAACAACTCTAATTCAAACAACAGTTAAATAATTCAAATTAAAAAAAATAATTTTCTTCTAATTCTTTAAAAAAAAAAAAACAAAAGTGAGAAGGAGGATGAAAGTTGTAGTCGTGGATACAAAGGCAGACAACAGGTGGCAAGTGAAATCGGTATAAACTCATAGATCTAGAAAGGTGAAGCTGAAGAATGACAGAGACGAAATAAAAATGTGATGATAACGACGATGGTGACGCAAAAGGTGATGCAAAGGAGAGAAGAGAAAAGTAGAGGGCGACGTGAAGAGAATGAGAAAATGCACACGAAGGTAGAGGGAGAAGCAGAAGAAGGAAGGAGAATGACAGAGACGAGATAAAACTGCGATAATAATGACGATGGTGACACGAAAGGCGATGCAAAGGAGAGAAGACAAAGGTAGAGGGCGGCGTGAAGAGAATGAGGAGATGCGAAAGAGCGGGAGAAGAGAAGAAGGAAGAAAGGAGGGCGGAGAGAAACGACAATGGCAAAGGAAGAGGGAGAAAGGAAGAAAGAAGGAAGAGGAGGAGGATGAAAGCTCTAGATAGAGAATGAAAAAGGAGGAGAAAAAAGAAATTAGGGTTCAGGATAAAAGTGATATTCTAAGAAAGAAGCAGAAGAAGAATGGAAGTAGAAGCAGAAGTCGGCAAGCTACCCGAACCACCTTCCTTTCTCTTTTCTTCTTCCTCTCGTGTTTTCTCTTCTCCTCTGTTCACTGTCCCCTCTGGCTGATTAGCCATCACAACGCCGCCACCCTTTTCTTCTTCTTACTTCGCGCTACCCTAGCGCCACTGTCACAGCACGAAGCCCTCTTCTCCTCCCTCGGCTCACATTCAGTTCGCGCCATCTTCTTTGAGCTCCACTGTCATCGTCGGCCTCTCCTCCACCCACCATCATAAAACCACTGAAACCTTCCCCTGTTTTTGCCTCGAACCAGCAGAGCAGCGGCGAGATCAAGCAGAAGCAGCGGAAAGATCCAGCGGCCGAACGATGACGAGCAGCGACTGCGGCGAGGAGCAATGGCGGCGGATTCCCTTCTCCTTTCCTTCCCCACCTTCCCTTATCCCGCTTCTTCCCTGAACCCCTCGTGTGAAGAGCTTCCCAGCCCTTTAACCCATTTTTCTTTTTTTTTTATATATATTTTTTTAATTAGGGATAATTTGGTAATAAAAATAAAAAGTTTTGGTAAAAAAGACGATTTTAAGATTAAGTTAAATTTTCGGGAGTATTTTGTAGGCGAAAAAAGGCTGGAGACGAAAAAAATTTTCGACCTCTACGTTAGGGACCAAAATTGTACTTAACCCAAAAAATAACTATGGATAAAAATGTAAAATATGTGCCTTATTTAATGTGTCTCAATGTCTCATCTTTTTTTAAGGACACTAAATACACGAATTCTATGTATATTTGTGCATAACCATATTCTTCAAAAATTAATATTTCACTAACCAAATAATATACCTGTGTAATTGTATCTATGTCTCCTATGGAGATAGACATAAAACAATGTTAGTATAACTAATTTGTAGATTTTTATCTTCATTTTATCACACACAACAATAATGTATTGATGTTTTTTCTTTTTTGAGCAGTAACAATGTGTTGATTTTTAATTATACTTAATTTAAGGGTTTATCCATAAACCTATTTATGAAGAACTAACAAAAAGAGGATATTGCCCAACCTTGCAAACAATTCAAGGCCCATTATTGTGTTTTTGCAGCAACCATTGTTACATACCCAACAAAATGCTGACCCACACAAAACAAGGCTCATGATCGAGATCCACCCTTCAAGCCAATATGGAAGCCTCACGGCTCACAACCACCAAGTCACTCACTGCCAACAAATTACTGCTCATCTCAGCCATAAGTGTCAATTTCTCACTGCATCAATCTCTCTCTATATCAACTTGATCTGTACCATATAATTCACCAAGTAAAAAATTAACATCAAGATCAAATCAAATTAATGAATAAATTATCTAAAACATTCAGACTTCGGCCACCACATCGCGCAGTATTAGAACACATTATAATCTATCGGATATTTAAGTAAGAATTGGACATTGAGAGGGGCTAAATACATAGCAGAAATCTAATTGAGGACACATATTTTAAAATTAAACTAATAATTAATCATATTTTTTCACTAAGAAATGTACTCTATGTCTTCATATTCTTTTTTTGTTTTTCTTCTTCATTTCTAGCCATGAGCTCTCCAAATACGAACACCATTAATAATGGTAACAGTTTGGCATATTTCTAGTCACGAGCTCTGCTTTCTCTGAAAGGTGGGTTTAATGTTGCAACTGGGAAGGCGTCAAGTGCAGCAACTAGAGAGGCCATGTTATCATGCTTGATATTCATCAACTGTTTATACAAAATTTTCCAGATATATTTATACAGGTTTCAAGACACTCTCACTCCTGTTTTGGATATTTGACAACTGGCTTCAACAAAAGTCGTGAAGGTCAATTTTTTTTCTTTCTATTTTCATGCAAAGTTCTTTTTCGCATGCTTTTTCATGTTAAGCTATTTTTGGAAAGGGTACACATAAAAGGAATTGATTCTCCTTCTGCTGCTTATCCCGTGACCTTAGCAATATACTGATTTAAGTATATTGGGTTAGAGTCTACTTCCTTTCAATATTGGGTACTGATTTACGTCTCTCTCCATTTGTTTACTTGACTCCAAATTTTATTATTTTTTTGTAGTATTGTAAATTTATTGACAGAATTACTTATTCAATGGCAGATTCAGTTATACAATAGTCTTAACATAATATAGTCCTAAATGTTCTTCACTTTTGAAATTAATTTCTCAAGCTATACTTATAAAATAGTTCCAATATAAATTTGTCAAACATCTATATTTTGTTATTTTAATGATTTGTTAGTGTTTAAAAGAAAAAGCTTAAAATTTCATGCCGACAAACAAACAACGCGTTCGACTTACATTTTATAATCATATGCTAAATAAAGCCTTATTAATTATTATGCTTTATTTTCTCATTAATTCCAAAAAAAAGTATAGTCTAATTTTGATATGTAAATAATATCTCCTAAATTGTGTTTCACTTTTTATATGACAGAACACTTACAAATTGTAAGAGTAAACACTTCAATAACATAATAAAGCATTGCTGTCATTTTAAACCAATTAAATAAAATAGAATAAAAATAATTTGACACTAAATAATTAGACCTTTTGCATGAATATGGAACTGCACTAGTTTTCATGAATTAGACCTTTTAAATTCTACTCTTCCATTAAGTTAAACATTGAGAGGACGGGGACCTAACATGGTGTTTAATGTTGGCCCCAATAGTGACTTATCCCACTTGGTTAATAACCCAAATAAAAGAGACAAAAGTATAGCTTGTATATAATAACTAATAAGTTAGTGTCCAATTTTTGTACAGGGCACTTATTTATCGAGATGTAGCATCCCATGTAATACCTTTTTGACAGTGACTAAAATGATGAACTAACACTTCAATACCACATTCAACCTAGTGAAACAACTTTGTTTATTTTTGACATTCAATCAAAATAGATACAATGTCATTTTCTTATTTTTTATTATTATAATATTTTTTAATAAAAATCCACTTGTAATTATTTTTATGTAAAATTAATAATAAAAAACATCATGAATTAAGTTTTACCATCATGAATCTATCTTTATTCCTCATCTTTATGAGACCTGGATAAAACATTAAACTTGTGCTTAGCTAAATCAGATCAAATATTGGTACTTTTGTTTACTCTATTGATCGAATGGCATCCATCAAAGAAAAAGTGATGTTTCACCTAAGAAGGGTTAAGCTTTTGGTTGTCCATCATGTGATTTCCATTCAACTGCATTTGTCATACATAATTGTGCTAGTTGCTTAGTGTTTTATGTAATTTGTCTTGTGTTGGAGCCCTTAAACTCTGGCGATTTCTTAATGTGTTTCCTTTACATTTCTTGCCCCCTCATGCTGTACTTTTGCATTTTCAATTAGATGAAATTGGAGAGAAAATGGAGGAAGAGAAGGTACAGCATATAAAAGATGAAGAATTGGGGTTGGGGTGGTAGAGAGAGAGAGAATGTTAGCAATTAAATCAAAGCTTACTGTTTAAATTTGTGAGAATCTTAGCAATCTTAGCAAGAGAGAAAAGCCGCGTCAATTGATAAGCTCTGGAAAATTAAATTACAACCTTAGCTTGTGCATGCAAAAGTTCAACGCCCAAAAAATCTATGATTAAAGCAACAAAACAAGACCAAAATAAATACAATACTATTTTTATAAAATGAATATTATACAAAATTTTTTGGATCTATATTAAGTTATTGAAATTTTTTGGGGGGACTTCGGCCTATACTAGTATCCTCTCATGGTTCGTAATTTTACATGAATAAGACAGATAAATAATGTGATGAAATATGTGCACATATGCATGCATATACTAATTAAATATGGATGATCAATAGTGGGAATAATGTATATATGAACTACTAATTAGCACGAGAAGCTAAGATATAATCACTTTTCTTTTATATATTCCAAAATACAGCATGTGCAGAAAAGGAAAAAAAAAATCATATGAAGAGAATATTACATGATGAAAAATGTACAGGGAAGAAATAATGTAACAAATTCTCGTCATACCACTTTTTTCAAAACTTAAGTTGATAAAAAATGACATATAAATTGTTATATCTTTAACATAAATAAATAATTTAATTTTAACATAAACTTAAGCTAGATTTAAAGTATATATATAATTTACGTTAATTTTATTACAGAAGCAAGCACATGATCAAGAGATTATGATAATATACTTGTTAAAAATTTATGTCCACTAATCTATGATGTTATACATCTTGTCTTGTCCACATTTTCAGCTGTAATTCCTGAATTTAGGTATTGTTCACATTTTCTTTTGTGTATGCACTTTTATGGAAGTTGACCCAAAAATGATTCTCATCATTAATCATGATAGATTAAACAGGAAATACTCTTGGGACCATTCTTTTTCTTTTATCACCCTATTAAACAGGAAATGCTCTTGGGTCCATGCCCCTATTTATAATTAGTTTTCAATTTATTTTTTTCCGTTGACCATTGGCTTATGGGGGAAAATAATTAAGGTTCCTTTATCTTGTGATGAGAGAAGGAATATGTCACTACTCACCAGAGGTTATTGAGGACAATTCAACAATTGTTGACTCTTCCAAGTCCTCCAAAGTACAACTAGCTTAGTTACAATGTTCAAGCGGGCACAAGTGGTTTTGTTTGAGTTATTTAAGCATCATATCTCGGATTCGATTTTTAAGATTGTCTCTGTGCAATAGATTTTATAACCAGTTTGCTTTTGATTAGAGTTTTTATTTTTTTAAATTTTTGTATTTTCTATCACTCTTAAGATTTTGTGAGAAAATAAAAATGATCTCTCCATGTATTAATTTATTAGGTTTTCTTTCAATACAGCTAGAATCCCTTTTAACCTTATCCGTTACGATAAGTTACTGACAAGAGCGTCGGAGTGTCTTTGCAGGTAACACCCCCCTCTCCACGAGAAGCACGGGACATCGGGACCTCGCATCCTTCGATCGGCAGTCCACAACCTGACGAATCCCTACCTACATCCCGAATCGCAATCCGAACTGTCCGGTAACCGACCTACCGAACAGTATAAAATAAATAAATTTGATAAATAATATACTCTTTTAAGCCATGTATGTTTAATTAAAAGATAAATAATATAAATAATTAGCTTGATATATATATTGTTGCTTTCAATATATTAAATAATAAAATAAGATTTTTCCAAAAAAGAAGAAAGAGTATAAAAGATAGGGTTAATTATAATAAAGGAAGATACAGATAAGACCTCCTATTATATACATGAGTGTACTAAGTAATAAGAAGTGCAGAATGGGGTCAATGAGTATGTAGGGATGCAAATTGGTGGCCCATTATATATAAGGTATAAGGTTACATCTTCTTCTCCAACCTAGCCATCAAATGCGCGCAAATTCTCTCTTATAGCTTTTACCCCATCTTCTTCTCCAACTTAGCTTTAATAGTGAATAAAAACATAAGAGGATGCATATCATGCATCCTGCCATGCGGGTCACTGGGCGTGATACGAATAGTTCATTTCAATAGTAGAGTTGAAGAGATCACCACTCGCACCATCAAGGCTGCTGACGTCATGAGAGCTCATCCTAACCATGTCATCAAGAAATATTCTTCCTCCAACCTCCTCATCGTTCCTCCCATGCTGACCTCCGTCGCCGCAACATCTACTTCCTCGTTCCCCTGCCTCCCCCTCCCAACAAACACGCTGCAGCAGCAGATCAGAAGCTCTCCACCCCACTCACACAAGCACCAGCAGACCCCGCCGTCTTACTTTTTGGAGGCCTCACCTCGACACCATCTCTGAGCTCTGGTGTCGAGATGAGACCTTCAGAGAGTAAGACCGCGGGGTCTGCTGGTGCTTGTGTGAGTGGGGTGGAGAGCTTCTGATCTGCTGCAGCGTGTTGGTTGGGAGGGGGAGGCAGGGGAACGAGGAAGTAGATGTTGCCGCGATGGAGGTCAGCGTGGGGAGGAATGATGAGGAGGTTGGAGGAAGAATATTTTTTGATGATATGGTTAGGATGAGCTCTCATCACGTCAGCAGCCTTGATGGTGCGAGTGGTGATCTCTTCAACTCTGCCATTGGTGGTGATCTCTTCAACTCTGCCATTGGAGTGAACTCATCGTATCACGTCCAGTGCCCCATATTTCATCTACAATACTGAATTGATTTCACTCATTTGAACACTTCCTTCCCGTAACGGAGCATCAAAACCGCAATTCAGGCTGGGTCAGCATTGGCATTCACCTCTGCATTTATTGATTTCAGAGGTCAGAGAACAAAACATGATTCTCATAAGGAGTATGCTCTCTCCTTTCTCTCTTGTTTTTTCATTTCAAGTTTTCACTTTTTCATTAACTAGGATACCTTTCAGGCTGCGAAAGTGAGATGGCCTTATTTGTTTCATGGCGTGGATTCGGCCACTCAGGATTGGATTGTTGACCAGATGCATTCAGTAATTAATCTCATATTCACTACTTACTTCTTATGCATTTTTTTAATCAATTAGTTAATTATTATGTTTATGCCTTTGTTTTTTGCTAAATTGCTTTATAATTTAGATGTTATGTGTTTTGGTTCTGAATAACTGTTAACTGTTAACTGTTCTGGGTTACAAAGGTAGTCTTTTGCTCCAAACTATTTTATCTCTGTTAGACCATAATTTGCATATATATGTTAAATCTATATCTTGAAATCTCACTTATGGAACGGGTCCGCTGATTTGTCGATGAAAATGGTGAACAGAACTCAATGATGCTTTGATGGCTTTCCCCTATAATCTAATTAGATGTGATAGTGAAGTATCATATAAGGAAATCCAGTTCCTTTGTATGTGAATGTTGTGTGTGCGTGTGCCCCCACCAACAAAATCCTCCTCCTCCTCCTTTTCAAGTTGCTTGTGTGTATTCGTGAGTTTTCATATTTGTTTCTTTATGATTTGTGTTTGGGTCCGATGTGTTTTTATTCATATCCTTAATGTCAATTCTGAAATCACAGAAGCTTAAAGTGACATTTGTGCCCTTTTTTTTTGCTGTCTTCAGTGATCTGTTTCATTCAGATCCAATAATACTTGCTTGATAGCTGATGTTATGTGAACTTGAACCTTATTTTTCTTTATATAGAAACTAAATTCCAGATTTTATTATCTTTTGTTATTTTTTTTTCGCTGACATTTAGTTGTATTCCCTTATTTTCATTATTTTTCCGTGAAGCTCCTAAGTTGTTCGTTTTCCATTCCAACCAAGAAATTTTCTTGTTCTTAAAGTCCACAATGTCTTGTAGCCATAGCTTAAGGCCTAAGCATAATGTATCTGTTAGCGACTGTAGTTCAAATGAAACCTTTATTGCTAACTAATTGAAACTTTTCTTTTAATTAATTTCTGGTGGAAAGAATGAGAATTATAGAATGCCATGATAAAGTTAGCTGTATTTTTCGTTGCTTGGGGCTATGTTATTTATTATTGTAATGCTTATTCAGCCTTAAAATTTGTTTAACATAGATGGTTGGTCAGTTAATGTGTCTGCAAATACTGGCACTGGAAGAAGTCAATATGTGAATGCTGGAGAACTAAGTGGTAGCACTTCTTCACATGAAGGACTTAACAAGCTCATAAACATAGGGGTGTTAGCTTTAACACTGATTTGATACATAGTGATCTTATAGCGTATATTAAACATTGTGGGAGCATAGAACTAAGATGTATTTTTTGTTATGTAAATTCTCTTGCCGGTACATATTTATTTGTCGCAATCGGCCAAAACCAAACCCACATTTAGTATTTTGAATGTTGCTTCTTGTGCTTCATTTACGCAGTGTTATTGGTTGGTTTGTCTTCTGTTGGATACTATCAGACATGTAGAATCAGTTCATTAATTTTTATTAATTTTTTGCAGTATTGTAAATTTATTGACAGAATTACTTATTCAATAGCAGATAGTTATACAATAGTCTTAAAATAATATAGCCCTTAATGTTCTTAACTTTTGAAATTAATTTCTCAAGCTACACTTATAAAATAGTTTCAATATGAATTTGTCAAGCGTCTATATTTTGTTATTTCCTTTTAATGATTTGTTAGCGTTTAGAAAAATGAAAGCTTAAAATTTCATGCTGACAAACAAGGCTTTCGAGTTACATTTTATAATCATATGCTAAGGAAAACTTTATTAATTATTATGCTTTTTTTTCTCATTAATTCTAAAAAAAAATATAGTCTAATTTTGATATGTAAATAATATCTCCCAAACCGTGTTTCACTTTTTATATGACAGAACACTTGCAAGTAATAAAGCATTGTTGTCACTTTAAACCAATTAAATAAAATGGAACAAAAATAATTTGACACTAAATAATTAGAACAGTAATTTACAAGCATATAAAGTAAAAAACTAACATTAAGATAAAATCAAATTAATGAATAAATTATCTGAAACATTCAGACTTCCACATCGCGCAGTATTTTATATATAGAGAGAGTTCAAAATACAATATAAGTTGTGAATGTTAAGCCTAGGCTTTGTCCATTATTTTATTTTCGTGTCTTTGATATATGTTATATAATATTATAATCTATCCACTGATACAGGTTATATATATTGAGTTTTAGGGTGTTATTGTATAATTATTTATATGTTTCTATCTGATAGTTTATATTTTTATAATAAATAATTTTATAACATAATATTAAAATTTTTATAATTAAAAAATCTAATATTTATTTCTTATTAAGACAAAAAGTGTACATGTGTGATCCAAAGCAATAAGCATGAATGAATGAAGGGTGGTGGGAGTGAGAGTGTCGTGTGGATATGCATTATCATAAGCTGTACCATGTGAGAGCCCAACTTTGTAGCCTTTGTGTCTTCTTTTTAGGGAAACCAAGAAAACTTCACATTGCTCTCACATCTACATCTTCTTTCTACACGTACACTATGGGTGTGTTTGAAACCCATTGGAAGGGAAGAAGCACGTTTAAGTTTCTTGAAAGCTTCAATTTTTGGTTTGGCAATTTTTTTTCTCTTGAACGCAGAAGTGATTTTGCTGCTAAAACTACGTTTACAAGAAGCAACTATTTTTAGCTTCTGCGTTTTCTTAACGCACTTTTGGCCATAGATACTAACCTTTTATTTACCTTTTACCAACTTTATCCTTCATATATGTTATTGTATTATTTATAAAATTCTTGTTATTTCTATTTATATGAGTTCTATTTTTCTATTATTTATTATTTTTATTTTTTTCAATTGTTTGTTTGACATTATACACTTTTATAATTGTGATTTTTGTATATTATGTTTGTTATTATCTTTTTATAATATGATTTATTGATTCTATTAGATAGAGTAAATTAAATAAAAAATTAACTGTAAATAATAATAATAGTAAAAAATTATAACATACTAAAAAAAGAGTACTAAAAATACTAAAAATATATTATATAAAAAGATCATCAAGAACTTTTAAATTTGTTTCAATCACTATAAAGTAAATATTTTTTTTTTATTATTTTCAGTACTCTCTTTTATAATTGTAATTCTCGTATACTATGTTTTAGTGTAATTTTTTATAACATAGATTATGATTCTATTAAAAAAATAAATTAACTAAAAAATTAATCATAGATAATAATAAAATCATAAACGTTGGATTCCAAATTAATATTAAGAATAAGATTATTGAGAGTACTAGAATAAGAGTACGATGTAAAAAAATACTAAAGTAACATTTAATATTTAAAAAATGTAACATATTTGATTAAATATTCTTATATATATATATAATTTATTTTTTTATTCTTATATATATATATAATTTATATTTTTATTTTTGGCAAGTCCTAAAACAATGGTGCCAATGAGTAATAGCTCAAATGACATAATCTCCCCATACTCAATTAAGAGGTTGCGGGTTCGAGTCTCATATCTTTGGTAAAAAAAAAAAAA
>NC_029788.2:120296687-120299750 GCF_000816755.2 Arachis ipaensis
TAAAAAAAAATTTAAGTTGATATCCATTTTAGTAATTTTTTATCTAAAAGTAATTTTGAATGATATAAGCCAAACGATATTTATTTTACTATAATCCATTTTGATACAAAAATTACCAAACATAAATCACTTTAACACAAACTTACTTTTGATCAAAATCAAGTTTGCAAAATCAATTCTATGCAAACTCCCGTTTGCAAACTGTAATCCAAACACACACTATATCATTATCAAATATTATATCTTAATTTTTATGATTTTTGTGTGTACTGTTGTGTGATAATTCATGTGTTAATAATTTATGTCTCATTTATTATTAGCTATGTTTAATAATTTAAATAAGATTTACATTTCACTGGTATTAAATGGGGAAAGAGACTACAATATTTACATTATACCTATAAAAGAATAAATCATTTTTATATTACAGACCATCCTAATAGGCTAGAGTAGTTGCAAGTTTCAAGTATGAAGCCTGTGTTGTGTTCAAAAATAGAGCTGAAACAGGGTCTTATTCCAGTATCCCCGCCATTTGTGGAGTACCTAGTTAATTGACCCTTCTCTATCTCCCATAGAGTTCTTGCTCCCTTGAAATATGTAACTCTACGTCACTGTAACACACTTCCTCTACATCTCTTTCCACAAAAAATAAAAATACATATATGTTATAATTTATTAAAAATATAATGATTCATATGCATGTTGGATAAAGATTACAGAAATCTTCTTTGTGTTCATTGAAACATTAGGAGTGGAAAAAATAAATGGCCTCCTATTTCTTGGTTGAAATTTGTGACACCCTAAATCATATATAGGATATCTAAATGTGGCATAGCCCTACAATTACAACTTTGCAGAGCATGGAAGTATGGAACTGCACGAGTTTTCATGTACTAGACCCTCAAATTGTACTCTTCCATTAAGTTAACAATTGAAGGGGCCTAATATAGTATTTAATATTAGACCCAATAATGCTTCTTTGCGGTATAACCTCACGTACCCTACTTTGATTTTGACGAGAAAACAAGCTATTTTTTAATTTACTTGTTTAATGATCTAAATAAAACAAACCAAAAAATAATAAGTTTTTTGTCACGTTCGTATATAATAAGTTAGGAGTCCAATTTTTGTACAGCATACTCATTTATCGAGATATAATATCTCTCTGTGATATCTTTTTAATTAACACTTTAATACCACATTCAACACCAATAAAACAATTTTTTTTATTGTTTTTGACATTCAATCAAAATAGATACAACATTATTTTCTTATTTTTTTTATCATAATATTTTTTATGTTACACTATTTTTTGGAAAGGGAACATTGAGCAAGCACATACATGGCGCGTGTAAACACCCCAGCATGTTTGCCATTCTCTATGAAACAAAGAATATATAATTTTTTTGAGACAAAAAGTGAACACGTGTGATCCAAAGCAATAAACATGAATGAATCAAGGGTGGTGGAAGTGTCATGTGTGGATATGCGTTATCATAAGTTGTACCATGTGAGGGCCCAACTTTATAGCCTTTGTGTCTTGTTCTTAGGGGAACCAAGAAAACTTCACCCAGATCTCACATCTGCATCTCCTTTCTACACGTATACTATATCATTACCAAATATTATATCTTAATTTTTATGACCTTTGTGTGTATTGTTGTGTGATAATTCATGTGTTAATAATTCATCTCTCATTTATTATTAGCTATGTTTAATAATTTAAATAAGATTTACATTTCACTAATATTAAATGGGAAAGAAACTACAATATTTACATTATACATATAAAAGAATAAATCATTTTTATATTACAAAAGATATCTAATAATAAAAAAAATCAATTTAATATTCGTTAGATAAAATTATATCATTTTTTTACTAAATATATGGAGATTCGAACCCACAACTTCTAAGTAAATATAGAAAAATTATGCCATTTGAGTTATAATTAATATATTCTAATTTCGAAGTTTTTATTTAGTTCCGTATAAAAAACATAAATTTATAATATTTGGCCTTTAAATTATTCTAATTATAAAAAGACCGGTTAAATGTGCTAAAGCACTAATAATTTTTAGACATTGTTAATTAAAGACTAATTGTATCTTTTTTATTAATGTTTTGAAAAATTAAATAATTTTTTATTTTATGAAAAATAGTAACTGGCATTTTAAGGTTGATTAATTTTTAAGTAGTTCTACTGCTATACGTACTGTACGTAATGCATATACTGTATACTATTTTATATCTATAAATTACAGTACTAGCTATTACACTTTTTATTTTTGATATGGGGGAGAGGATTGAGTGATACAACACTATGGAGATGAGAGAAGTTTTCCATACATGTGGTGTCGGTAGTGTTTTAGTAGAAATCGGATGGTCCGTTTTGAGTTTAGAAAAAAATAAAAAAAATTTTAATGTTAAAATCGGATCATCCGATTTTTATTTTAACAAATAAAAAAAATAAAAAATACAAATCGGACCCTTCGATTTGGAATTTATTTTTTCCTTCAAGCAAATCGGACCCTTCGATTTGTAGTTTATTTTTTTCATTAAACAAATCGGACCATCCGATTTGTATAAAACACCATATAAAAAAACACCTAATTTTCCAATAACAATGTATTACACATATATTTAATCAATATAAAAAAAATTAGCCCTACTATTACTGCATGAATTAAATAATTTGGTTATATATATATATATGCATGATGAACATGATGATCAAATAGTCTAAGTTGTTGTACATCATTGTTGTAGATTTTTTTCATCATAAAACCTATGTAGCTGTGTATTTTATAGAACATCATTTCCCTTCTCTTTCATATTAACACTCTAAGTTTGACCAAACCCCTACCATCTTTTGACTCTCTTCAATTATTGCTCCATCCCTGAACAATTACGACAAAAATCTTTCACAATAATTACAACAAACTTAAATATCAAACTTTTTTTCCCCAAAATCTCACCATGTGTTTTGGGTTTTTATGCATAAAAATTTTATTTAATTTTGATATATTATCAAAATTAAATAATTTTAATTTTATTATATGA
>NC_029788.2:120304988-120308866 GCF_000816755.2 Arachis ipaensis
GTGGTTCAAAATAATAAATATAATTAAATAAAAATGATACCATTTCTATACTAAAATTAAATTAAAAAAATTACTGCATAAAATAATAAAGGTAAATAAAAGAAGATATTTAGTATATTTATTTCATAGGCATGTTCGATCTGACGAATGAACTTTGACGGACCTAGCACTTTTTTTAGCCACTTTAAAAATGTGCTTACAATTAACGGTTTATGATTTTTTTGTTCAAGTCTCCAATGTTTTGTTTTTGGTATACTCCAATGTTTTATATTTTTTATGATTATATTTTTTAGCAATTTTATATTTATGCGTTAAAAATCTTAATTTATTCTATACGTAATATATTTTTATTTTCAATATTAGAATATAAAAAAAAAAGAAAAAAGTATATATAATAAAGAGGAATTAAAAAGGATTAAAATTCGTAAAAATAGTCTTAGAAGGAGAGATTGATAGGGACGTAATATAAGTGGAGAGAGTCTTTGAATTCTTCCTTTTTTTGAATTATACTATACAAATTACAAATTTTAACTTTATTTTTTTCTACAATACTTATTTTTTTTCCTATGTAAATTCTCTTGCCGGTACATATTTATTTGTAGCAATCGGCCAAAACCAAACCCACATTTAGTATTTTGAATGTTGCTTCTTGTGCTTTATTTACGCAGTGTTATTGGTTGGTTTATCTTCTGTTGGATACTATCAGACATGTAGAATCAGTTCATTAATTTTTATTAATTTTTTGCAGTATTGTAAATTTATTGACAGAATTATTTATTCAATCGCAAATAATTATACAATAGTCTTAAAATAACATAGCCCTGAATATTCTTAATTTTTGAAATTAATTTCTCAAGCTACACTTATAAAATAGTTTTAATATAAATTTGTCAAGCGTCTATATTTTGTTATTTCCTTTTAATGATTTGTTAGCGTTTAGAAAAATGAAAGTTTAAAATTTCATGCTGACAAACAAGGCTTTGGAGTTACATTTTATAATCATATGCTAAGGAAAGCCTTATTAATTATTATGCTTTTTTCTCATTAATTCCAAAAAAAAGTATAGTCTAATTTTGATATGTAAATAGTATCTCCCAAACCGTGTTTCACTTTTTATATGACAGAACACTTGCAAGAATAAACACTTCATAACATAATAAAGCGTTGTTGTCACTTTAAATCAATTAAATAAAATGGAACAAAAATAATTTGACACTAAATAATTAGAACAGTAATTTGCAGGAATATAAAGTAAAAAACTAACATCAAGATCAAATCAAATTAATGAATAAATTATCTGAAACATTCAGACTTCGGCCACCACATTGCACAGTATTGGAACACATTATAATCTATCGGATATTTAAGTAAGAATATTGAACATTGAGAGGAGCTAAATACATAGGAGAAATCTAATTGAGGACACATATTTTAAAATTAAACTAATAATTAATCATATTTTTCCACTAAGAAATGTACTCTGTCTTCATATTCTTTTTTTTGTTTTTCTTCTTCATTTCTAGTCATGAGCTCTCCAAATACGAACACCATTAATAATGGTAACAGTTTGGCATATTTCTAGTCACGAGCTCTGCTTTCTCTAAAAGGTGGGTTTAATGTTGCAACTAGGAAGGCGTCAAGTGCAGCAACCAGAGAGGCCATGTTATCATGCTTGATATTCATCAACTGTTTATACAAAATTTTTCAGATATATCTATACAGGTTTCAAGACACTCTCACTCCTGTTTTGGATATTTGACAACTGGCTTCAACAAAAGGCGTGAAGGTCAATTTTTTTTCTTTCTATTTTCATGCAAAGTTCTTTTTTGCATGCTTTTTCATGTTAAGCTATTTTTGGAAAGGGTACACAAAAAAGGAATTGATTCTCCTTCTGCTGCTGCATATCCCGTGACCTTAGCAATATACTAATTTAAGTATATTGGGTTAGAGTCTACTTCCTTTCAATATTGGGTACTGATTTACGTCTCTCTCCATTTATTTACTTGACTCCAAAATTTATTATTTTTTTGTAGTATTATAAATTTATTGACAGAATTACTTATTCAAATCGCAGATACATTTATACAATAGTCTTAACATAATATAGTCCTAAATGTTCTTCACTCTTGAAATTAATTTCTCAAGCTACACTTATAAAATAGTTCCAATATAAATTTGTCAAGCGTCTATATTTTGTTATTTTCTTTTAATGATTTGTTAGTGTTTAGAAGAAAAAGCTTAAAATTTCATGCCGACAAACAAGGCCTTCGACTTACATTTTATAATCATATGCTAATTAAGCAAAGCCTTATTAATTATTATGCTTTTTTTTTCTCATTAATTCCAAAAAAAAGTATAGTCTAATTTTGATATGTAAATAATATCTTTCAAATTGTGTTTCACTTTTTATATGACAGAACACTTGCAAGTTGCAAGAGTAAACACTTTAATAACATAATAAAGCATTGCTGTCATTTTAAATCAATTAAATAAAATAGAATAAGAATAATTTGACACTAAATAATTAGACCTTTTGCATGAATATGGAACTGCACTAGTTTTCATAAATTAGACCTTTTAAATTCTACTCCTCCATTAAGTTAAACATTGAGAGGACGGGGACCTAACATGGTGTTTAATGTTGGCCCCAATAGTGACTTATCCTACTTGTATATAATAACTAATAAGTTAGGGTCCAATTTTTGTACAGCGCACTTATTTATCGAGATGTAGCATCCCCATGTAATACCTTTTTGATAGTGACTAAAATGATAAACTAACACTTCAATACCACATTCAACACTAGTGAAATAACTTTGTTTATTTTTGACATTCAATTAATTACTTTTATGTAAAATTAATAATAAAAAACATCATAAATTAAGTTTTACCATCATGAATCTATCTTTATTCCTCATCTTTATGAGACCTAGATAAAACATTAAACTTGTGCTTAGCTAAATCAGATCAAACATTGGTACTTTAGTTTACTCTATTGATCGAATGGCATTCATCAAAGAAAAAGTGATGTTTCACCTAAGAAGGGTTAAACTTTTGGTTGTCCATCATGTGGTTTCCATTCAACTGCATTTGTCATACATAATTGTGCTAGTTGCTTAGTGCTTTATGTAATTTGTCTTGTGTTGGAGCCCTTAAACTCTGGCGATTTCTTAATGTGTTTCCTTTACATTTCTTGCCCCCTCATGCTGTACTTTTGCATTTTCAATTGGAGGAAATTAGAGAGAAAATGGAAGAAGAGAAGGTACAGCATATAAAAGATGAAGAATTGGGGTTGGGGTGGTGGAAAGAGAGAGAATGGTAACAGTTCTTGTTGCAAAATGCGAGGTTTTTTAATCATAATTTTAGAGTAATTTATATCGAGTTAAATCTCAATTCGGCCCTGAAATTTGGTCTGATGTTCAAAATGATTTCCACAATTTTGTTAACTCCAATTACAACCCTCAAATTTGTAATTGTAGCTCCAGTTTACCCTTGCGATCATCTCCGTCACCGGAATGCTGATCTAGCGCAATTGCATAACATGGTGGACACTACTTAAACGACGGCGCATTGGTTTTGCGCCCAAACCCTTTGGAAACCACGTAGTGTAAGGTTTTTCTTGATGTTTTGCAACTTATGATCGTCCTAGTGGAAAGAAAAAGAGTTTTAACCCTGAAACGACGTGGTTTCCAAAGGGTTTGGGCACGAAACCAATGCGTCGTCGTTTAAGTAGTGTCTACCATGTCATGTAATTGCATCAGATCAACATTCTGCTAACAAAGATTTGGAGGTTCTAATTGGGGCCAACGAAATTGTGAAGTCATTTTGAGTATCGAACTAGATTTCAGGGGACAAATTGAGATTTAACTCGATTTACA
>NC_029788.2:120308955-120312243 GCF_000816755.2 Arachis ipaensis
TTTTAGTAATTAATCAAGATAATTACTTATAATTTTATGAAAATAAATTTTTTATTTTTAATTTGAAGAAAACACCACGTGGTAACCGTTGAACTAGAATTTTTGCTGTGGGTCGGCCACGAGCTTTGTGTGTGCGTGGAGTTCAAGCTTCATAAAACTCATGCTTTCTTTCTCCTCAGCCAACACACTAACTCCCCTCTAACATCTTTTTCACTCAATTTCATGAAAAAAGTATCTTGGTACTGCAAGGAATTTAAGTTATTATATTATTTGTATACTAAATATATAAAAATATTATTATTATAATTAATTACATATTTCGAATATTTTTAATTAAAAAATACATATTAATTATTAAAAAATACTAATATTAAAATAATGTCTAAAAAATGAATAATGTCACTGTTATTTTAATAATGTTATTTTTTTCTATAAATTCATAAAAATATACAAAGCAAAGAAATTATATTTGGAATTACTTTATAAAAAATTAGAGTAAAAATATTTTTTTTAGTGTCTATTATAAAAAATGAATCAATAACGAAATTACAATGAGCCAATGACTAATAGCATATAAAATGAATTAATTACTCATAACATATATGGTTTTGTTATTAAATTTAACATGAAATTTTTTGGGTTATGTTAAAGTATATACCAAAATCAGCCACTAAAGTCAGTTATCAGTATAAAATATATGTTAAAATATAAATACACATTAAAAATAAATTAAATCACAAATATATTTATATACAAATACATTGATGACTAATTTTAATGACTGATTTTGGTGTACAAATAATATTTCTCTTTAAAGATATATTTTAGTTAAATCTTTAAAATAATCAAAATTTTCATAGCAGAATAAATAAACTTTTTAAAGTAAAATAATTAAATATTTTATCAACACAAAAACTCAATTATTGCTATATTTTATTATAAATATAATTATATAAATTATTCTGTATTCAAATGTATCATATCACTTTACTACATAATCCTCAACATCATACTTACTCCATTTTTTTTTTTTCTAATTACAGTATTCAATTTGGGGAGTTATTATTGTGTGATTGATATACTTTCTCTTAATAAAGATCTCATAAAAAAATTCATCATCAATGGCCCATCACCATCATAATTCTCTATTTCCAACATTAAAGCAATGACATCGTGATTTTGTGTTGAACTTTAGTTAAGAGAGTCAAAAGATGCAAGGAATTTGGTCAAACTTGCACATAGGTTTTATGATGAAAAAAATCTACAACAATGGTACACTTACATAGATAGAAAGATCATGTAACAATATCTAAATTTAACTCTTAAGTCTTAAGTCCTTTTTATACAGATAACAAAAGTAACAATATCTAAATTTATCTTTTAATTATTTTTAGAGTAGCCTCAAATAAAAAAGAATAAGTCGTACACTATTTTATCGATTTAAAGATACATCACGCTGTTGTACGATTTTGTGGTCCAGCCTCCCACTTGCACTAGTCATTTAACTCATTTTTTATTGAAAAGAAAGAAATCAAAATAGATAGAAAAATGATGTAAACATGCTTTAGTTTGAATACTTTTATGGAATAAAACGACCTAATTATAAAACTAAAAAGAGTATAAAAAATCAATTGAAAAAAAAATAAAAATCTAATTATAAATTTGATAAAACTATAAAAATTAACAGAATAATTAATCCAAAAATTAATCACTTAAATATGGTGGATCACCACTTGTATTATTACTTTTAAATTTTATTATGATTTATGTTGAATGCTTAAATTCTTACTTTTATTCTATTTTGAATGGTCTATTTTGACAATAATACCTTAACATGAAGAATGTTAAATTCCTTTAAAAAAAAAAAAGCAAAGTATAGATAATAATTTCATTAAAAAAATTATCCTTTTAGAAATATTACTTATGTTCAAGCCAAGGACTTTTTCCCATAATTAAAAACTTCAATTCAAGGACTTATAAAACTAGGGGCAGGAAAAGCTTCAAACCCCCCTAAAAAACCGTATTGTTACCATATGTTTTATTTCCTTGCATTGCTGAAACAATAATACAAGTTAAAGTGGATTCAGCTCCTCCAAAGCTATGACAAAGTCTTAAACTCGACATTTTTATGGTAAGACTTCTAAATAGTTGTGTGAAATGCATATATTAAGATTTTTAAAAAGAATTTAATTTTTATCTAGTTATAATAGTGTAAAATATTTTATATAATCGTTTAATTATATTCGTTTTTTAATCATTTTCATACCGTTAATATAAAACATAATTTTTTTGACATAGTATTATGTAATTAAATACATCTATAAATTATTTTTATAGACAATATATCAAGATTAATTTTTTTTAATTACTAAAGTGAAAAGATCAATATGTATTACGCGACATATATTCGAGTGAGTTCACGAGCTAATGAACTGAATTTATTCAAGCTCAAGTTCGACTCTTTTAATTTATGAGTTTAAATTTAAACTCAAGCTCAGCTCACCAGCTCACGATTTCAACTTATCGAACTATTAATGAGTCGAGCTCGAGTTGGCTCCTGAGCTGGTTTGATTCACTTCTAACCCTAGTGATGAGAAGAGAATTTTTTTTATGGCGGTAATAATAGTTGTTTCAGTATAAAAATATGAAATGGCTGAAAGAGGAAAAAAAAAAGAAAAAAATAGATAAAATTATAATTTCACAATAAAATTATTTTAAAATATTTAAATATAAAATATGATTATTATATAATTAATAAATGAAATATATTCTAATAAAAAACTCTTGATTCAATCCTAAACAAACTTTATTAAATCTAAATAAGATAACAACACAAGAAAATAAAGGGATATGTATTTACCTGAAGAAAATTGTTTGATGTGCTATGCAAATTAAATGCACACGTCTTATAGGGTTGGCTTAAAACTTAGCTTGAGCCCAACTACCTTGAGTAAGAGAATGTATTTGCTGCTCTAGTCAAAATTGCCACACACTAAATACATGAAGAGCACTTTTAAAAAAAAAAAAAACAAAATGAAGAACAAATTAAAGTAAAACCTGACTTATAGAATAATTATATAGTAGCTTTTGTAATTAAAATAATAATTTTATAATCAAACTATAATACTTGATACACTTTTATTGTAATTAAATTAAAAATTTCTTTTTTTTTTAATTAAGGAGATTTATTTTCTTTTATCTTTTTTTATTTTTTATCCTCTTTCATCTACCACATTTTTTTATATATTAATATTAATTTTTAATTTAACAATAAAAATATAACACATA
>NC_029788.2:120313428-120328333 GCF_000816755.2 Arachis ipaensis
TTATTAATTTTTAAGTTATAATAAAAATCAAATATTAGAATATAATTTATTTTAAAAAATTTATAATTCTATAATATTATTACTAATAGTATTTTTCTAATTTTTCTAATACAATTACATTCATATATAGTATTTAAGTCACAGGGTATTAAAGTTCAAGATGTTGATTGATATGATGTATATCTATGATGTTATAATAAAAATCAAATATTAGAATATAATTTATTTTAAAAAAATTTATAATTCTATAATATTATTACTAATAAAAATACTAGTATTTTTCTAATACAATTACATTCATATATAGTATTTAAGTCACAGGGTATTAAAGTTCAAGATGTTGATTGATATGATGTAATAAGAGAATATCTATGACTAATTAGAAGACAATAATTCAAAAATCAAACTATTTAAAAACCTATTTACATAATAACATTAAAAGAAAATATCTACGAAGCAAAGAATATATAGTTTTTTTTTGAGACAAAAAGTGTACACGTGTGATCCAAAGCAATAAGCATGAATGAATGAAGCGTGGTGGGAGTGTCATGTGTGGATATGCATTATCATAAGCTGTACCATATGTGAGGGCCCAACTTTGTAGCCTGTGTCTTGCCTCTTTTCTAATGGATAGGATCGCTTGCAAAGATTCTGTACAATAAACCCATTAATTCTACTTCTCTATTAAGTTAGATATTGAGGGGGAGAGACCTAATATAGTGTTGAATGTTAGCTCTAATAGTGTTGGTATAATTTCTCTCTACTTGTTTAATGATCCAAATTAAATAGACAAGTTTTTATCATGCTTATTTAATAATAGCAGGTGCTATTTGTGCATAGTAGTTAAGAAATGGATAATGTCAGTGTTTGTAGTAATAATACTAATAATATGTAGCCGTAGAGAGAATTAGGATTCGTGACTTCTAAGGTCTTTACAGCAAAACCTAAAACCGTGAAAGCATGAAATCGAATCTTAGTTATTAAAAAAAGGTACAAAACAACTCACGGAATTTAAAAGTTTGGATTAAGAAATGCCACACATATGTCAATATATATAATTACATATACATATGATGATCAACACATTTTCATTAATAAAATTCATATTGTTTTTTATTCATAATATGAATAGGATAAAAATAAAATTGAAACATTTAAATAACACAAAAAAAAAATAAAAATTAAAGAACAGTTCATCCAATATTATTGTTAAGGAGAAGATATATTAAAGTTTTCTCAACCACAATTATGGATGAGTTTTGTAAACACTTATTCTAGCGTTAAAGAGTTTATCACTATCATGAGAAACGTGATATCCCTTTTTTGTTGAGTGGATCTAAACGTAATAATATATAGCTATATATATTAATACTAGTACTAGCTAGTATAATGGGAGCAATAGTGGTAAGAAAATAAATAATTTAATTTTAACATAAGCTTAAGCTAGATTTAAAGTATATATATAATTTACGTTAATTTTATTACAGAAGCAAGCACATGATCTGGAGATTATGATGATATACTTGTCAAAAATTTATGTCCACTAATTTATGATGTTATACACCTTGTCTTGTCTACCATTTTTCTTTATGTATGCACTTTGTGCAAGTTGACCCAGAAATGATTCTCATCATTAATCATGATAGATTAAACAGGAAATGTTCTTGGGACCATTCTTTTTCTTTTATCACTCTATTAAACTGGGAATGCTTTTGGGACCATACCCCTATTTATAATTAGTTTTCAATTTATTTTTTTCGTTGACCATTGGCTTATGGGGGAAAATAATTAAGGTTCCTTTATCTTGTGATGAGAGAAGGAATGTGTCACCACTCACCAGAGGTTATTGAGGACAATTCAACAATGAGAGAAAAAATTTTAAATATTTTTAAAATATATATATATTAACAATTTTAACCATTAATTTTAATTATAAAAAATATACATTATTTATTAATTGACATTAACAATTAAAATTATATTAATATTTTAAGAATGTTTAAAAATTTTCTATACGAAAAATGTATAGGAATATAAAGTAAGGTGTTAATATGTGTATAAAATATTAATATTGAAAGGATAGTACTATTATTATTATGGTGTAAATGTGGGGTGATGGAAGCAATAAAAACTTTATAGTTTATAGGATGGGTAACACAGAATGGGATGTTAACAAAAGAGTAAAAGTAAAACTTTGAAAAGCAGAATGAAGCTACCATTCCCATTCGGCCATTCCCATTCCCTTCACTCTCTCTTTCTCTTTCTGTGACCCACACATCTCTTTCTGCAAACTATGTTTCCTTCCTTCTTTTCTCTTTCACCTTCGTGCCTAGCTAACTCTTTTTCTTTTTTTTTTCCCTTTTCTTTTAATTAAAAAATTGCTAGCTAACTTATTAGTAGAAATTAATTTATTAATAGAGCAAAAAATGGTGATATTCAGGTATATTACTTATTAGTTATAAGGCTAATAAAAAATTGGTAATTTATTTCAATAAATATTTGAAATGTAAAGGTTACATCTTCTTGTAGGTATAAGGTTACATCTTCTTCTCCAACCTAGCCATCAAATGCGCGCAGATTCTCTCTTATAGCTTTACCCCCATCTTCTTCTCTTAAAACTTTGAAAAGCAGAATGAAGCTCCCATTTCCATTCCCATTCCCATTCGGCCATTCCCATTTCCATTTCATCATTTGCTTCGACTCTACTCTCTATATATACGTCTGCATCTTCTTCTCATAAATAATAACACAAACTTCCACTTTTACCCCATCTTCTTCTCCAACGTTAGCTTTAATAATGAAGAGCATAAGGAGATGCATATCATGCATCCTACTATGCGGGGTATTGGACGTGATACGAATAGTTCACTCCAATCATCCAATGGCAGAATTGAAGAGCTCACTACTCGCACCATCAAGGCTGCTGACTTCATGAGAGCTCATCCTAACCATATCATCAAGAAATATTCTTCCTCCAACCTCCTCATCGTTCCTCTCCACGCTGACCTCCGTAGCGGCAACATCTACTTCCTCGTTCTCCTGCCTCTCCTCCCCTCCAGAGAGTAAGACGGCTGCTGCTGGTGCTTGTGTGAGTGGGGGTGGAGAGCTGCTGATCTGCTGCTGCAGCGTGTTGGTTGGGAGGAGGAAGGAGGGGAACGAGGAGGTAGATGTTGCCGCGATGGAAGTCAGCGTGGGGAGGAACGATGAAGAGGTTGGAGGATGAATATTTCTTGATGACATGGTTAGGATGAGCTCTCATGACGTCAGCAGCCTTGATGGTCCGAGTAGTGAGCTCTTCAACTCTGCCATTGGTGGTGATCTCTTCAACTTTGCCATTGGAGTGAACTCATCGTATCACGTCCAGTGCCCCGTATTTCATCTACAATACTGAATTGATTTCACTCATTTGGACACTTCCTTCCCGTAACGGAGCATCAAAACCGCAATTCAGGCTGGGTCAGCATTGGCATTCACCTCTGCATTTATTGATTTCAGAGGTCAGAGAACAAAACATGATTCTCATAAGGAGTATGCTCTCTCCTTTCTCTCTTGTTTTTTCATTTCAAGTTTTCACTTTTTCATTAACTAGGATACCTTTCAGGCTGCGAAAGTGAGATGGCCTTATTTGTTTCATGGCGTGGATTCGGCCACTCAGGATTGGATTGTTGACCAGATGCATTCAGTAATTAATCTCATATTCACTACTTACTTCTTATGCATTTTTTTAATCAATTAGTTAATTATTATGTTTATGCCTTTGTTTTTTGCTAAATTGCTTTATAATTTAGATGTTATGTGTTTTGGTTCTGAATAACTGTTAACTGCTTATCAACTTATACGATTTGAAAATAACAACAGAGGCCTCAAATTATAGAAAGGGAATCAGAGACAAAATTATTTTGCTTTCAAATAAATTTCGTTGTTTTAGAAGAGTACCATTATGAGGTGCAATGCATGTGTCAAGCTCACTTCTTTGAGGAAGTAATTGATTTTTCCTCTAAGATTTCAGTAGGACTTTGATTATAAAATTGTTCCAAAACTAAGCTAATTAAACAACACACTGTTTCTCGCTAACTTTGTTGCCTTTTTTTATTGTTAATCAAGTTTTATTCCCTCAAAATATGAACATTTTCCGGTTTTAATCATTTTTTTTTTTGTAAAGATTTAGTTACTTGCATATGATGTTGTGAATATTTTACTCAAAAATATTGAGCTTTCAAAAACATTGCTTTGAATATGGTGAATAAATAGACCAATTTTCATTAGAAGATGAACTTCCATAGTTGTCTGTGTTATAGGTCCGACCGGTCGTAGAAACTGGATATGAAAATGTTTTACTTGTGAGATTGTTGTTAGAGACCAGAATACCTTCCATCAGGAAGTCTTCAGTGAGTACAATGTCTTATCTCTGATCTTTAGCATTTATCCGTGGAATTTGCATCTGCTTTTGACTGATGCCTACTTTTTTTTGCAAGGTTGCAGAGGGGCTCACGGTTGAGGGTATATTGGAAAATTGGTCCAAGTTGAAGCCTGTTATCATGGAAGAGTGGAGTGAGAATAGAGAAACTTTGATAGATCTTTTTGGAAAGGTTAGAGATGAATGGTTGGAGCAGGATTTCGCTACTTGGATCGGTGCAAATAGGTAACCAAATTAAATCTTCTGAGCTGTGATTAGTTTAGCATATTTATATCACATGAAGGAGATCTACTACTACTAATTCGTGATGTTTGTCTATAGATTCTATCCTGGTGTTTCTGATGCATTAAAATTTGCAAGCTCGAGAGTGTACATTGTCACCACAAAACAGGTCAGCATCCAACCTTCTTTTTGACCCTAACTAGGGGATGATAATCCTGTCAACAGAAACTTTTGTCTAAGTATTAATGAAAAATACTCCATTCCATAATATTTTTACTATAGATTCTATCCTGGTGTTTCTGATGCATTAAAATTTGCAAGCTCGAGAGTGTACATTGTCACCACAAAACAGGTCAGCATCCAACCTTCTTTTTGACCCTAACTAGGGGATGATAATCCTGTCAACAGAGTCTAAGGTCTAAGTATTAATGAAAAATACTCCATTCCATAATATTTTTACTTTCGAAAGTCAATGTATCTTGATATAAATTGCAAGTAAATATATAAAATTTTTAATGCACCGAATTTTCAAGGTGATAATTATTTTGGAATGAAAGAGTAAGAGAGAAAGGAAGATAATGTTGTCCTAATACGACTTATGCACCTTTTGCAATTTTACATCATGTCCCCTGTTCATTTTGTATCTTTATCATTTCTTTTGTAATTTTAGAGCCGTTTTGCCGATGCTTTACTCCGAGAGCTTGCTGGGGTGACAATTCCACCTGAAAGAATATATGGTCTAGGAACTGGGTTAGTGTAGTATATATTCGTCTAAAATAATGTCCAGTGATGCTTTAACGTTTCTTTCTTTTTTTATTGTTTTTCTTTTCTTTTCTCTTGCTTTATTTTTTGAAAGGAAATTCACTTTCCTTGCACCATCTTTGGTTTTACCGGTAGGCCTAAGGTGGAAGTGCTGAAGCAGCTTCAAAAGAGACTAGAGCACCAAGGACTCACACTTCAGTAAGATATTGTGCTACTAGAACTAATTATACATCATTCTGGTTATTGTAATTTCTACTGGAACTCTATTATTGCTTACCTGAAATTAACTCTTTTAACCAGCTTTGTTGAGGATCGGATTGCTACCTTAAAAAATGTCATCAAAGAACCTGAGTTAGATCAATGGAATCTGTATTTAGGTAGCTTCCTTTTGTATTTCTTAACCAGTTTATAATTGGAATGGATTCTCTCATGGGAAAATATTACATGACATCGTGATACGTATGGTCGAGTGTGCCTGATAAGTGTAATTGTTTTTGGGATCAGGGAACTGGGGTTACAACACTCAGAAAGAGAGAGAAGAAGCTGCGGCTATCCCCAGAATTCAAGTTCTTGAGCTGTCGGACTTCAGTAAGAAGTTGAAATGATTGTTTGTTGCCTTCATTGAATTTTCACTTTTTCAGGCGTCAGCATTGAACTGAACATTTTGTTACCATCTCATTTATTCAGTTTGTTGTGACCACAATCTTTCTATTTAAAATGGCTGCTGTAACTGTATCCTCTAATGTTATATAGAGAAATGTTTTTTCAGTACATAGTAATATAGTATATATACACACAATAAATTGACAGTTGATTATTGAAACTCAAAACTGGTTTTCATTATGTAAGTGTTATGTTCAATAAGAAAAGATAGATCTACACTCTTGGATGAAGGCAATGTGTTGAGTTTACACATATATAACTGAGTTTGCTTTTATTTGGGTGGCTAAATATATTAAGTTATCACAATGTGGAAATAAATAGAGGAAATATGTGCCTCAAATGAAGCTGCAAGATCAATGTGGAAGATTCCAAAAAATATGACGCCACTCATAGTCATATGTGAATGACTATTTCGAAAGCAAATATTATTTGTGGTAATACTACGCTGAAAAAAGGTACTGAAATATTTCGAGGATTTACTACACATCTTCCATCTTAGAAGGCAGGTTTGGTCTCCATCAAAGTTATGCAAAATGGTAAAAATATTAATGCATAGATAAAATTATATTGTAATGCACGAAAACTTAAATAACAAATTCCATCAAAATAAAGTCGACTATATAGATCAAACAATATTATTATATTCAGTTATATATCATGTCTATAATAAATTCATTTATGCTGTAGATGAGCTTAATTAATAAGGTAACGGTAGCTCTTTTCACTCAAACTTAGATATTACCATAGGCCTTTCCTTTAAAGATCTAACATGCAAACCAAAAAATGTAATCTTACACTGTTAAAGTGTGTTTAGTTTGGAATTTGTTAAGCCACCTAAGCATAGCACCTTTTCAAGGGCATCAAGGCGATTTTTTTTACTTAGATAAGTTTTTAAAGAACAGACATAATTCATAAAAATTACAACCATGTTAAGTGTATTAAAAGTGTCATTTACAAAAACTTAGATTAAATGACAAAAGAAAGAAACTATTGGCATTATTATTAAATAGACAAAAATGAAAAATAAACAAAAAAAAAATGATAGACATTCACGTGTCATAATTTTAATGGAAGCTAGGCCCCAAAGATTTTCAATCCTGTTTTGGATGGCGGGTATTGTGTACCATGCAAATTTATATTATTATCTTGGTATAAAATACATATAGATAGACATTGCAAGATTGAAAGGAACTTAGGAAAAATGGGTCATCTTTATGCATTAGACTTTGATGGAGTTCTGTGTGATACTTGTGGAGAGACTGCTATCTCTGCCGTCAAGGTTCATGCTCTCTCTTCCTCCCTCTCTCTTAAAATAATTGAAGAGAAATACACCCAGTATTTCCAACATTTTCATTGTATATATGTTCTTCTAGTTCTAGGATTTCTATCTTCTTTTACTAATGTTTCAAATTTTCTGTTAATGTTATCCAGTTAGTGGAAAATATCAATAAGATTCTAATGTCATAATGTATAATGTATTAAACTTAAGCTGTGATCACTTCGATAAATTTGTAGGCAGCCAAGTTGAGATGGCCAGCATTGTTTGATGGTGTGGATCCAACCGTTGAAGATTGGATTGTTCAACAGATGATTACAGTAAATAATTAACTTCTAAGTTGTTAATTAATTACACTTCTCAACAAACAATGCTCACTTATCAATGCTTAATTTATGTTTACGAAGTGCTCGTTCGTCTTTCTTTATGTCACTATAACTTCTTGGCATATTATTGGATCAATGTATGTAAACCAAAAAATGACAGTGACAGATAAAATTAAACGAAGGAAGCACTTGGTTAAATTAATGAATAGATGTTCAAATGTTAGTTATTTGTTTTAACAATGACTGGTTTGCTACTTAAGAAATGATTGCAAAGCTAAAATCTCAACACAATTTCTGCAGTGTTCATAAAACATTTGAGTTATACTACTTTTCTTATGAACTTGTAGTATTTTCATGTCAGGTGAGGCCAGTGGTGGAAACTGGATATGAGACTCTCTTACTTGTGAGATTATTGCTTGAGACCAGAGTTCCATCAATTCGAAAATCTTCGGTCTGTATATATTAAGCCTAAAATTACATTGATTTTTGTCATCTTAAATTACACTAACCTATTCTGAGATTTAGTAATATCATGCTTACACCAGGCGTTTTATAACTTAAATGAAGAACTGTCAGTGTAATTTAACCTTTTTATTATGAATTGACAAGTGTAGTATCACTTGATTTATGTCATAGTTCTTCTTGAAAGGTTGCAGAAGGGCTCACAGTTGAGGGTATATTGGAGACATGGATCAAATTAAAGCCTATTGTGATGGAAGAATGGGATGAGAATAGAAATGAACTGATAGATCTTTTTGGAAAGGTCAGAGATGATTGGTTGCAGAATGATTTCTCTGGTTGGATGGGAGCAAACAGGTAGTTCAATTAAGGGAATGTCTTAATAGAAGTTATCTAACAGTATAGATTTAATAGAAGTTATCTGTCGAAAACTATGTTAAGATCTTAAGGTTTGATGCATGTATATCCGTACCATTCGAAACACCAGACAAGAACAACTGAGATTAGATATTCGGATTTTAGAAAAAATGTGCGCGCGATTGTGTTTTTGACTTTTGGACTCTTGCTTATTGGTGATTGTGTTTTATTTTTTATACCTATAGATTCTATCCTGGTACTGCTGATGCACTAAGATTTGCAAGCTCAAAAGTTTACATTGTCACCACAAAACAGGTAATAATCCTTAAGAATACATAATTCTAGTCCTATATGAAATTTCACATTGCTATGTTCTCTTCTTACTTTGCATTTTTTTCCTTCTCTGGCTATAGGGCCGTTTTGCTGATGCTTTACTGAAAGAGCTTGCTGGAATCACTTTACCACCAGAAAGAATATATGGTTTAGGAACTGGGTTAGTATCTTGTATGAATATCAAAATCATGTTATAGCAGACACTATTTTGACACCCATATTTTGTTAACAACCAAATGTACTTTCTTTGTTTTGTTAGTGTTTTTTAAAATCTTTTTATTACTATTTTTTCTATGAAGTCCTAAGGTAGAAATGCTAAAGAAGCTTCAAAAGATGCCAGAGCACCAAGGACTGACCCTACAGTAAGATTTTGCCTTTCAGGTTATTAAGAACATTGTATTTGCATGTTAACATGGTTTAAGAGAAATTACTAAGGTTAATATTTTTCTTTTTTTAAAATTGCAGCTTTGTGGAAGATAGGCTTGCAACCTTAAAAAATGTCATTAAAGAACCAGAGTTGGACAATTGGAATTTGTATCTAGGTAGCAATTTTCTTTCTCCGTGTCTCTTTTAGTGCACCAAGTTTATTTTCACACTAAGATCATCCAATGGTATGAATATAACAGAAATTATTGATGTATAAGCTAAAATTATAAGAAGATTTACACTATCGAATCATGTTAGTGCATGTGACCATAGAGTTGTCCTATAACTTCAATCTTATACATTTTGGAGTTTCTATCTTCTGTATTGTTGTTTGTTTTAGAATAACATATTTGCTAAATTTGGTTGATTTGGATTAGTTAATTGGGGGTTCAACACTCAGAAAGAGAGAGATGAAGCAGCAGCTAGCCCCAGGATTACACTTCTTGAGCTGTCTGACTTCAGTAAGAAGCTGAAATAGTAGTTCCACTTCATTAGATTGTCTATCATTGTATTATATCATTTCATTTAATTACATTCCATTAATGCAAAACAATGGTAAATTCCTTCTGTCTCTAAGCTTTTGCATCATCATATTTATAATTGTAATGTTTCTCTCCAATTTAGAATAAACTATAATTTTTTACATTTCCAACCATAAAAGATTTGAATACTTACAATTCTAATCATGTATTAGTTCGTTCATATCTTATATAGTTAGCATTATCAACATTCAAATCTTTCGTGATTAGAAATAGTAGTATATTCTCCATTTTAACATAAATGTCACTTGAACTTTGATAAAAATCAACATTGCTAAACACAATTATACAACTGTGTCTAAATATATTTTTCAATGTACTAAAACGGTGAAAATATAGTTATTTTGAAACGAAAGGAAGGAATAGGATAAGATAAAGTAGAATAGTCATATATGGTTTGATAGGTTATTAGGGGACTCACTTTTCACCAAGGGGAATTTGAATATCTTTGTTTCTTTCGTCTCATCAATGCAGTAGTTTGAGTTTCTCTTGGTTTACACAAATGCTGAAAAGGCGATTACTACATTATCCTTTAGAAGCAGTTCATCACCTTAAAATGAGGAGGAAGAAAGTGTTTTTTTATGTCAAACTACAAAATTCACAAAACTGTTACTAAACCTTGGAAGACAATCATATCCCTAGAAATGAATTACAACTCTGTTCTCAAATCCCCATCATTTTCCTCTTGACCAGCATTATCCGCTTTGGTTTTTTCTTTCTGAAGGTTCTGAAGAACCTCTTCTAAAGGTGGATCTCCAGGTCTTCGAAAAACATCATTCCCGATTTTGATCTCATATGCCTCTGATTGGTCAAAGATAAAGTCCTTCAACTGTAATATCAGCAGAAAATCATCACTAACAAATAACAATTATCTCAAGGCTGAATCTAAAACTGCTTTTTGAATGAAAGGAGAATAAAAGCAAGGTACAAGGATCATAATTCAACATGATTTATAGTAAATCATAAAATGGGAAGGCAGGAGATGAACATAATAGCAGATAGATAGGGTTGTTGTCAAAATTGATAAGCCAAGCCGCTTCCATTCTTCATTCTTTAAAATTTCAAAGTAGAGGGAAAAGAAGGTAAAATGCAAAGGCGTACCTCATCCATGCCTTTGATGCTTTCCATGTTGAACATGATTGTACTTGTATCAACACCCATGAACCTTATACCAATGCCTCCAGTTCTCATAACTTGTGACCATTTCATGGCGATTTCCGCTACCATGTCCTAAAATCAAGCATGGCAATCAGTTAAGGGCATTAACATTAACGAAAAATGTTCAAACCAAAAACTCTTTCTTCAATCACAAAGAAAATTGCCAATAAGGACCAATTTGATAATCAAACACCATCTTGATAAATCAAATAAACTACTAAGAAGAAGTTGAAAATAAGGCTCCACCAAAAGAAAGCACCATAAACTATCCAAAGAAAAAAAAGCACCAGAGATATCCATATTCCCCATCCCAGAACACAGTTTCCAGAATGGATAAAACAAACATAATGCTGAAGCAACCTTAACATGCTCGACGGCCGACAATTCAATTACCCATCACTTTTACAGCAGTCACTTGAAGACTACATAGCAAGGGAAGCAAATCCCAATGATAAGACCCATTGCAATAGAAGTTATCAATCCAATAGCGGTTACTCCTCACTTTATCACTTTACTAAGTTTGTTCACTTTAAACTTAAAGGACCCTAATCCAACAGAGTAACCAAAACTTAAACTCAACTAGAGCTCAAATGCAAAAATTAATAAATGGCCATGAGCGAATGTGCTCATTGAAATTCACCAGAATCAATTGATCACATTAAATCACAAATTCAACTCAAACTATATCTTAATTTTTTTAACTTCTTTCTCCCCTTAAATGAAGTATGAGCAAAAACAATACATGTGCAAGAGCCAATCATCCTCCACCAAAATCCATCACAAAAAACCACAGCTTGAAATAATCACAACCACAACTCAAAAAATAAAATAAAACATATTTTATTTCATTTTATTAAAAAGAAACCCTAACAATAACGTAAAACTCAGCACTAAAACTCTAGAAGGTCACTTTCACTAAACTCCAATTCCAGCTTACATTTCACTCAAGAAAACGAACTTGACCGGACAAAATCAGTAATGTAACCAAAATTCTAGCTGAAATTCATCAAAAACCAATAAACATGCAGAAACAGCCAATTTCCTGATAAAAATCATAGCTAAAAATTGGAGCCCTATTTTGCACCAAGATAAGAATAGCCTTAACCAGAGACGGAAATGTGGCTGACCGGAGTACGGCGAAGTCCGAAGCGGAGCTTGACGAAGCCGATGACGGGACCGGTGTGGCGCTTCATCATCTCCTCCTTGATCTGAGACGGTTCCATTTTCGACAGATCGGCGGGCGGGAAAGATGGCTCCTTCTTCTTGCCCCATTCCTTCCAAGACTCGTCCTCTTCGTCATCGTACACGTCATCAAGGTCATCGCTGATGTGCACCTTGCGCTTTCCTCCAGAGAAGAAAAAAAATAAAAAATAAAAATAAAAAATAAAAAATAAAATTTCTTAATTTTACTTTTTTTTTTCTTTACAAAATTCTAAAAATAGAAAATCATAAAATACTAAAAATAAAATCCAATCCTAACACATTTTTTTAAGCTTCCTTACAAAGTAATAATTCAATTTAAAATATTTTTAAAATTGACAAAATATAATTCCATAATTATTTTATAATTTAAATAAAATAGTTTGCAACAAACATTTAATTCTAAAATCCTATTTATAATTGTTCATTCAATATACGTAAATTGTATAAAAAGTATAATAATATATTTTTGGTACCTTATTTAATTAGTGTTATGTATTTATTTAATTAAATCTATTATCTATTTAAATTTCTAATTAAGTATACAATGATAACCCCTCTTAACGAAAAAATACATTAAATTAATGTAGAGATTTATATTATTTACGAAATGTTCAAATCCTAATAATTGGATACTATATTTAAGCTCAATTAACTTTATATAATACACCACAAACTTGCACCTAGCTTATGTTAAACAAAAAAATGTTATCTTCGTTTAATTAAAATTTATATATATCACAATTATTTTTCTAAGAAACAATCATAAATTTAACCTTTAATATCTTTGTTTAATTAAAACTTATATGTAAAGTTTAATTATCCTCAAACAAAAGTAAGTGTAAAAAAAGTGTTGAATCTCTTTATATAAGTTATTAAATAAGTTTTTTATGTTTGTGCTTGCTCTCTATGTATGAACCTTTTGATTTGGTATATAAGTGTTCTCTTCTATGACATACTTCTCATCTTTAATCAAAATAATTCACAAAAACTCTTTATTAAGATCTACTAATAAGACGCTCGTCTTTATAACTAAAAATTACTTCAAACTTACTCACCTTTATAATCCCACATTGACCTATAGGAATTTAAGCGTGCTAACCTTAAATTTCAAATTCAAGAAGTTTTAAATTATATAATGTAACCAAAATTCTAGCTGAAATTCATCAAAAACCAATAAACATGCAGAAACAGCCAATTTCCCCATAAAATCATAGCTAAAATTGGAGCCCTGTTTTACACCAAGATAAGAATAGCCTTAACCAGAAACAGAAATGTGGCTGACCGGAGTACGGCGAAGTCCGAAGCGGAGCTTGACGAAGCCGATGACGGGACCGGTGTGGCGCTTCATCATCTCCTCCTTGATCTGAGACGGTTCCATTTTCGACAGATCGGCGGGCGGGAAAGATGGCTCCTTCTTCTTGTCCCATTCCTTCCAAGACTCGTCCTCTTCGTCATCGTACACGTCATCAAGGTCATCGCTGATGTGCACCTTGCGCTTTCTTCCATGGGCAAATTCGTAATTTTGCAGCACCAGAAGTAGTAGAAGAAGAAGGAGGGTGGTAGTGGAGCTCATTGCGTAATAAGTGTTGTGCTCATAAATTGAAGCGCATAGAGAAACACACAGAAACACCGATTACTTCTACATTTAAAGAATAGAACAAAAACCACCTTAAAATTATTTTTTTATTATTTGAAGAACATACGGAAGAAGTTTTACATCTATCACTGCTCCAATGTTGGATGAACTAATAATGCACTTGCTCTACATCGAACTCTATTAATTTCCAATAGATAACAGAGTCTCAAAGTAGTGATGAACAGATCTAGGCACTCTATCTAATTTACAAAGAACCCTCAAATTCAATCTCTTTTTTTACATATATCCAAAATCTCTCTACTTATTCCAATGGCTGGAATTCACAAAATTACAGACATCAGTCCTACAATCGACAATTTGTATGTACGTATAGAGTGATACGGCTATGGACACTACCAAGTTACGGAAATTCTCCATTGCCATACGGAAATTACCAGGCGTACTGTGCACAGATTTCCAGAATCGTCAAGTTTCTCACAATATAGATTTAAGTTTGTGAGTTTTGACACTCTCGATGCTCTTGGGTATGATTGCACGTATGTATTTAGTTAGTAAGTTTGTTATTTTAGAAAAGTATAATTTATTTATAAATTTATTTGTTTTATTGATAATTTCGGTTGTGTTTTTTTTTTAACAAATTTATTGACAATATTTTTTTTATTTTAAATCATTTCAGATGTTGTTGGATATCTTGCTGGAATTGGGAGTGAGAGAACTCTTGAAAAGGATGACAAATCTACCAAGTACACTATTATTGAATTAAAGATTGATGATAGATAATCATATATTTATTTTTATAAATCTAAAAATTTTGATATTCGCATCTTTTTAAATTGTTATTTTAACTTATTTTGTTATGAATATTTTTATTAATATTATTAATAGGTAATAAACGTTTTTATTCAAAGACAAACGTTTTTTAAAAAAGGCAACGTTTTTTTATTAATAGTATTTAAATTTTTTGAAAAATGAGTTCGGATTGGTTTTGAAAAAGAGTATTTAAATCTTTTTTTAAAAAGAATTTTAATAGAAAGCATTATTTCTGTAGTTAATTTTTTATGAGTTTAAAATAATTAATAAACTAATTATCAATTTTTTAAAATTGTGTTTGATGTTTTAATTTTATTGTTAATTTTTTAATTTGAAAATATAAAATATATGTATAAT
>NC_029788.2:120329112-120333976 GCF_000816755.2 Arachis ipaensis
TATGTGTGTTATCTAACATAGTTTTCTTTTTTTTTTTTTATTTATTTATCTAACTTTGTAAGATTTGAAGAACATAAGAGTAACATCGGTGAAATTCCAAATGAGGCTGCATTCTTAAAAATTTAGCAAGGACTTCACAGTTCAGAATAAGCATCTATGGGAAAGTAGTTGATGTCATCCATGATACTTTGCATATCAAACACACACACGTCACAGATAAATAACACTAAGAAAATGTGCACAAAAAAATTAATTTAAAAGAATAAGAAGAATTTTTACATTAGTACAACAGAAATTATTGGAAAAACTTTTAGATTGTCAAAATAATAACCATCTTAATAAATTAGCAAAATTGTAGAACCAAAAATCATATATTTACCTCTTGGACAATAACACATTAATAACCACCTAAAAAAAAGACTTCTAGTGCTACTGGAGCAACTCCAGTCATAATAGGTTAGAGTTTAAACTTGCTAAAATCAAATTTCAAACTCAAGAAGTTTCAAATTCTATAGTCGTTTATTGAAGTGAACCAAAATACAAAAATATTTAATAAATTTTTTGGATCTCATGTCATTTATCATATTTATTCAGATTTTGATACAAAAACAACTCAAGATTGATTTTGATCCCACAATTAATTTGTTTATATTAAATGTTAAGGTGGTGACAAAAAATAATCTTTATGGACAAATAAAGCGTTAAAGTTTGTAATACATTTATTAAAATAAAATTAAGTTTTAGTACTTGTAAATTTAACAACTACCTTTAATACACTTTTTTAGCTAAACTCTTAAAATATTTTTAAACCAAAAGAAAAAAGTTTCTACAGAAATTGAATCTTAAAAAAAATCATGCTTTAGACAATTGCCAAAATTTTGTTTAACAAAAAAAGGAATTACATAATTATACTTAAAACAATCATCTTGTCATAATTTAAAGTGTGACAACTAATTTGGCATCAGCAGAATCACCTTGCTTCTTAATCTGTAAAACATGTGATGCTGGATTCCCTCCTGAGAGCACACCACCAGCAGCCATTATCCCCAAAGCAATGACTCCATGCAGCACATACTCCATTCCCTATAGAGAAAACACATGATCCTGAAAATTCACAGATTCATGGTGGCGTTTTTTTGCTGAAAGTTTGTTTAACATAAACACAACATAAATATAAGAGGATATTTCCTTAATATAAGAGAAAACTGACCTGCGGATATTCCTGAGGAAAGAAATAACAGCCTGTGGAATAAGCATTTTCTCTTCTCTATTTTCAGCATAATAATCCAAGTAGTTTCGTTGAAGTTCTATAACAGGCCTAAGAATTGTCTAAACCAAATGTAACTGCAGCTTCAAAAAAATACGACAGAGTGAAGCTTAGAAATGATTCCACAATGGCACGAAAAACCCTAACTAAAGCAAGGTACTTTACTAAGAAATAAATATAAACATATAAATGAAACACAGTATCACACTCAAGTGCATTTGCAGTACTCATACTGCACCAATGACACCCCATCTAAAAGTAATCATGGAAAAACAAAAATAAACTCAAAACAAAACAAAAAAACAAAAAAAAAAAAATATTGTCCCCAACCATAAAGTGATGACATATTGTCTCCATAAGAAGGAATTATATTAGAAGACTAATTTTGATTTTACTAATAAAGGACAAAAGAAATCAAAATACCAATAATATCACACTATCACAAAATTAATGTAATCTAATACTATATGCATTTAGATTTGGAATTCAATCTTGAATTGAGACAATGCATAAAGCACAAGTCAAGAGGGGGCAAAAAAGATTATTTTCTTTTAAAAAAAATAAGTAAAAAAGAACATCTTCCCAAAATATATATAGCATAGAAAAAACCAAAATTACCTGCATAAATTTTAGGAAGAAAATCTTATAATTAAATTATGCACACTATACACTAAGTTTCCACATAGTGATGGCTGCCTATAGAAGCATCGAAGCTGCAAAAAAGAAAATGAAAGAGCTTAATTATTTTTCTTTTTCTTTTTTTTTTTTTCACTCAGTCCAGTTAAAACATCACTAATGAACATAGATTTTCATGCCATTTTGCATATACACAAAAATGGTAACACTGAAACACTAAATCACATCTCTTACAATCACACAACAGACAATTAACACCAAAAAAAAAGAAATTAAAACAAATAATAACTTTGAGCAATTAGAATTGGTTCCTGGAAATAAACAATGTCGACTATCTACTAAGAAAAAAATAAAGCAAATCTTCTACGGCCGCCAATATAATTATGGATGTAATGACATGGAAAAAGTGGTGGAATTATTAGAACAATAGAACACGCCACTCTTTGTATCCTTTGTTACCAAATAAGATTGAACAATGAATTATAGATGGTCAAGTATTAATTAATTTACGAAACGTTTAATGTCAGAAATTAAAAGTTAGACCAAAGATTGGTCTTGATGTCCAATAGTCTCATCTATTATTTATGAATTGTTAAAGGAAAGGAAAAACATCAAATTCAAATGACAAATGTCAATTTAAAGAGTGTTAATGCCACCATAAAATGCTTTCAGGAAGGCAAAGATCATTGTATGAGACATTTATCTAACAGCAAATCTATCTCCTCACCTTAATTAAAGTGCTAATGCTGGCCATCGCAAATCAAGATAATAATGAGTTACTATTAATGCCTTTTCACATAATCCTGCTTTTAATGCTTCAGTGCTGCTCATTGTGGTACTCCCAATCATAAGAATGAATGGAATTTTAAGAATGACTGCCAGATTAAAATATTATGACAGCAAACATAAAGAACTTGTTAGAAATAAAAAATAAAAAATAAAAAAACATATATACGTGCTAAGAAAGAAAATTAAAAACAAAGAGAAAACCATATGCTTTATACAGAAAGCACGTAATAAATACTGACCATCTTCCTCTACTCAATGATAAACACATAATGCAAAATAAATAAATAAATAAAATACATTAAAGGAAAAGAGAACTAAGATGAATTGTTACATGACCCATTGGCATCATCATCCAATTCGAAATGAATAGCATATCAATAAATGTAAGGATGAAGTATTTGATGAGAAAATGGAATGGAATGCAATGGAAGTAACTATAACAATTTACAAAAAATTTCACTGATAAAATGGAACAACAACATTCACAACTCATATCATAATTACATTAAAATTATTACCTTTACAGATGACATTATGGTCTTCTTTAGATAGGATTAGTGCCTTCTAATCATCTGTTGCTAAGTATTGTCTAAACAATGATACCTTAATCATAAGTTGGAACATAAGAAACTAAAGATAAGTTGTAGAAGTCTATGACTCTATGTTGATTTCTCAAGTTACCTACAGCTGAATTGCTGGAAAAAATTAAGTGACTAAACATACATGCTAATTGCTTTTTAAATAAAGAACAAGATCACAGAATCCTCAAGGGTTTTCAGTAATAGTCACTCGAGTAATGCAGAATTTTCAATTTCCTCATACTTGATAATGTAAGACATAGAAATGATAGAATTGTTCTATACATAATTTATATCATCACATAGTATATATGGAAGCATAGGAAATAGTAAGCCAAAGTAATACCCTGTTGTTGCAGAATTTCTTCCATTCTTAGGGTTTAATTTTGGCTGATTCAAAAAAATGTTCACCCACTTTCTTCATGGATCCATTAACTTCTCCTTTTTCCAATAAGAAAAAGCCCTAAATAATTGAATCACATATTTATCAAACATGAAAGACTTGAAACTGAACAAATGAATAATAGGTAAGGTAGTAAATCTAGAAAGAATGTTCAAAATAGAGCCTTCTCTGTTTATTTTTTCTCTTTAATTTTTTTGATACAGAAGTAGAAGAGAGAAATATAGCTCTTAGTTACCGCTTACCAATACTCGAAAGTATGATCAAAATAACTCCCTTGCACTGCTTCTAAAGGGTAAGCCTCCCCTGAACCAAAAAAAAGCACAGCACCATAACATTTACTTTCACATTTTAATTTTCAACAGAAAATCCACTTCACAATCCACCTAAACCGTGGGAAAAACCAAAAAACAAAATAGGTACTATAAAATTTTTAAAAAATGGCTAAAAAGCTTTCACTTACCAGCATAAGTTTTCTCCAGAACTTACAATTAAAGTCCTCATTTTGCACTTGATCTTGTTTTCACCTTCCACTAGCTTCTCCTTGATCTTAGTTTGCAGAATTAAACTTCAAAATCATCACTTAATTCACATATGTAGTTTAAAGCTTACAATAAAGTAATTTAAAGCCCCTAAAATACTAAATAGATGTCCTTTTATTCTGCAAAGCCTCTTAAGGAATTCAAACATACACACATATTGAAACTAAATAAAGTAACACCTCATTTAAATTCCTAAAGAAGCCACCTTAAATTATTTAAAATTCTCATTAGTTATTTCTTTAATTCTAAAGCCACTTCATTCGTTTGAAAGAAAAAAAATTATGGTAGATCGACCAATATTTTAGAATTCTAAAATAATTCTAACCAGATGAAGAACAAATTCAAAAAATTGAGAACTGATTAGCTATATTAATTTTAAATTTCAACAAACTGCATCCAAATAAATTCATTTAATTTCATGAAGTTAAAAAAATTAAGATACATATTTCATACCTTCATACAGGCAACAACAACTTGTTCCCAAAGGGAGAAGATCTCCTCTTGAGCTGGCTCAGGCATGAAAGCATGAAGTCCCTGCAAAAAGAGAGTTAAGTGTAGCATCTTCTAGCAAACTTTTGAAACTGAATATTATAGAAAAAAAAAAAACATATATATCACATTTCATTACCATAATTGTCAAGGACCTGCACAT
>NC_029788.2:120349534-120356933 GCF_000816755.2 Arachis ipaensis
AAAAATATTTAATAAATTTTTTGGATCTCATGTCATTTATCATATTTATTCAGATTTTGATACAAAAACAACTCAAGATTGATTTTGATCCCACAATTAATTTGTTTATATTAAATGTTAAGGTGGTGACAAAAAATAATCTTTATGGACAAATAAAGCGTTAAAGTTTGTAATACATTTATTAAAATAAATTTAAGTTTTAGTACTTGTAAATTTAACAACTACCTTTAATACACTTTTTTAGCTAAACTCTTAAAATATTTTTAAACCAAAAGAAAAAAGTTTCTACAGAAATTGAATCTTAAAAAAAATCATGCTTTAGACAATTGCCAAAATTTTGTTTAACAAAAAAAGGAATTACATAATTATACTTAAAACAATCATCTTGTCATAATTTAAAGTGTGACAACTAATTTGGCATCAGCAGAATCACCTTGCTTCTTAATCTGTAAAACATGTGATGCTGGATTCCCTCCTGAGAGCACACCACCAGCAGCCATTATCCCCAAAGCAATGACTCCATGCAGCACATACTCCATTCCCTATAGAGAAAACACATGATCCTGAAAATTCACAGATTCATGGTGGCGTTTTTTTGCTGAAAGTTTGTTTAACATAAACACAACATAAATATAAGAGGATATTTCCTTAATATAAGAGAAAACTGACCTGCGGATATTCCTGAGGAAAGAAATAACAGCCTGTGGAATAAGCATTTTCTCTTCTCTATTTTCAGCATAATAATCCAAGTAGTTTCGTTGAAGTTCTATAACAGGCCTAAGAATTGTCTAAACCAAATGTAACTGCAGCTTCAAAAAAATACGACAGAGTGAAGCTTAGAAATGATTCCACAATGGCACGAAAAACCCTAACTAAAGCAAGGTACTTTACTAAGAAATAAATATAAACATATAAATGAAACACAGTATCACACTCAAGTGCATTTGCAGTACTCATACTGCACCAATGACACCCCATCTAAAAGTAATCGTGGAAAAAGAAAAATAAACTCAAAACAAAACAAAAAAACAAAAAAAAAAAAATATTGTCCCCAACCATAAAGTGATGACATATTGTCTCCATAAGAAGGAATTATATTAGAAGACTAATTTTGATTTTACTAATAAAGGACAAAAGAAATCAAAATACCAATAATATCACACTATCACAAAATTAATGTAATCTAATACTATATGCATTTAGATTTGGAATTCAATCTTGAATTGAGACAATGCATAAAGCACAAGTCAAGAGGGGGCAAAAAAGATTATTTTCTTTTAAAAAAAATAAGTAAAAAAGAACATCTTCCCAAAATATATATAGCATAGAAAAAACCAAAATTACCTGCATAAATTTTAGGAAGAAAATCTTATAATTAAATTATGCACACTATACACTAAGTTTCCACATAGTGATGGCTGCCTATAGAAGCATCGAAGCTGCAAAAAAGAAAATGAAAGAGCTTAATTATTTTTCTTTTCCTTTTTTTTTTTCTCACTCAGTCCAGTTAAAACATCACTAATGAACATAGATTTTCATGCCATTTTGCATATACACAAAAATGGTAACACTGAAACACTAAATCACATCTCTTACAATCACACAACAGACAATTAACACCAAAAAAAAAAGAAATTAAAACAAATAATAACTTTGAGCAATTAGAATTGGTTCCTGGAAATAAACAATGTCGACTATCTACTAAGAAAAAAATAAAGCAAATCTTCTACGGCCGCCAATATAATTATGGATGTAATGACATGGAAAAAGTGGTGGAATTATTAGAACAATAGAACACGCCACTCTTTGTATCCTTTGTTACCAAATAAGATTGAACAATGAATTATAGATGGTCAAGTATTAATTAATTTACGAAACGTTTAATGTCAGAAATTAAAAGTTAGACCAAAGATTGGTCTTGATGTCCAATAGTCTCATCTATTATTTATGAATTGTTAAAGGAAAGGAAAAACATCAAATTCAAATGACAAATGTCAATTTAAAGAGTGTTAATGCCACCATAAAATGCTTTCAGGAAGGCAAAGATCATTGTATGAGACATTTATCTAACAGCAAATCTATCTCCTCACCTTAATTAAAGTGCTAATGCTGGCCATCGCAAATCAAGATAATAATGAGTTACTATTAATGCCTTTTCACATAATCCTGCTTTTAATGCTTCAGTGCTGCTCATTGTGGTACTCCCAATCATAAGAATGAATGGAATTTTAAGAATGACTGCCAGATTAAAATATTATGACAGCAAACATAAAGAACTTGTTAGAAATAAAAAATAAAAAATAAAAAAACATATATACGTGCTAAGAAAGAAAATTAAAAACAAAGAGAAAACCATATGCTTTATACAGAAAGCACGTAATAAATACTGACCATCTTCCTCTACTCAATGATAAACACATAATGCAAAATAAATAAATAAATAAAATACATTAAAGGAAAAGAGAACTAAGATGAATTGTTACATGACCCATTGGCATCATCATCCAATTCGAAATGAATAGCATATCAATAAATGTAAGGATGAAGTATTTGATGAGAAAATGGAATGGAATGCAATGGAAGTAACTATAACAATTTACAAAAAATTTCACTGATAAAATGGAACAACAACATTCACAACTCATATCATAATTACATTAAAATTATTACCTTTACAGATGACATTATGGTCTTCTTTAGATAGGATTAGTGCCTTCTAATCATCTGTTGCTAAGTATTGTCTAAACAATGATACCTTAATCATAAGTTGGAACATAAGAAACTAAAGATAAGTTGTAGAAGTCTATGACTCTATGTTGATTTCTCAAGTTACCTACAGCTGAATTGCTGGAAAAAATTAAGTGACTAAACATACATGCTAATTGCTTTTTAAATAAAGAACAAGATCACAGAATCCTCAAGGGTTTTCAGTAATAGTCACTCGAGTAATGCAGAATTTTCAATTTCCTCATACTTGATAATGTAAGACATAGAAATGATAGAATTGTTCTATACATAATTTATATCATCACATAGTATATATGGAAGCATAGGAAATAGTAAGCCAAAGTAATACCCTGTTGTTGCAGAATTTCTTCCATTCTTAGGGTTTAATTTTGGCTGATTCAAAAAAATGTTCACCCACTTTCTTCATGGATCCATTAACTTCTCCTTTTTCCAATAAGAAAAAGCCCTAAATAATTGAATCACATATTTATCAAACATGAAAGACTTGAAACTGAACAAATGAATAATAGGTATGGTAGTAAATCTAGAAAGAATGTTCAAAATAGAGCCTTCTCTGTTTATTTTTTCTCTTTAATTTTTTTGATACAGAAGTAGAAGAGAGAAATATAGCTCTTAGTTACCATACTCGAAAGTATGATCAAAATAACTCCCTTGCACTGCTTCTAAAGGGTAAGCCTCCCCTGAACCAAAAAAAAGCACAGCACCATAACATTTACTTTCACATTTTAATTTTCAACAGAAAATCCACTTCACAATCCACCTAAACCGTGGGAAAAACCAAAAAACAAAATAGGTACTACAAAATTTTTAAAAAATGGCTAAAAAGCTTTCACTTACCAGCATAAGTTTTCTCCAGAACTTACAATTAAAGTCCTCATTTTGCACTTGATCTTGTTTTCACCTTCCACTAGCTTCTCCTTGATCTTAGTTTGCAGAATTAAACTTCAAAATCATCACTTAATTCACATATGTAGTTTAAAGCTTACAATAAAGTAATTTAAAGCCCCTAAAATACTAAATAGATGTCCTTTTATTCTGCAAAGCCTCTTAAGGAATTCAAACATACACACATATTGAAACTAAATAAAGTAACACCTCATTTAAATTCCTAAAGAAGCCACCTTAAATTATTTAAAATTCTCATTAGTTATTTCTTTAATTCTAAAGCCACTTCATTCGTTTGAAAGAAAAAAAATTATGGTAGATCGACCAATATTTTAGAATTCTAAAATAATTCTAACCAGATGAAGAACAAATTCAAAAAATTGAGAACTGATTAGCTATATTAATTTTAAATTTCAACAAACTGCATCCAAATAAATTCATTTAATTTCATGAAGTTAAAAAAATTAAGATACATATTTCATACCTTCATACAGGCAACAACAACTTGTTCCCAAAGGGAGAAGATCTCCTCTTGAGCTGGCTCAGGCATGAAAGCATGAAGTCCCTGCAAAAAGAGAGTTAAGTGTAGCATCTTCTAGCAAACTTTTGAAACTGAATATTATAGAAAAAAAACATATATATCACATTTCATTACCATAATTGTCAAGGACCTGCACATAATTGAGTACATCATTGCTTTGGAAATTTCTCTAAGCCTAGAATACTGTTTTAAAATTGTGCCTATAATGCTTGCACCAACAAACTTATAACATCTTAACTTAAATATATAGTACGTTTCAACGTAGAAGTAAAAATACTACATGCATCCAAAGAAAGAAAAAGCATATGTGAGCTAGAATTTTCTCACAAAGACACATTACCATCACATGAATGAAGAGAGCACTTTTTGTTTAAAAAAGAAGAGAAAACTTTTGACATGTATAAAAGTATAAAAACTAGATTGGGATAAAATATCCCATCAAATATGGAAGAGTAAAGCCTTGATATATAGGGTTAAACCATGTAAGAATGCATCTCAATCCCTTTCAATATCAGTTAGAAGAACACCATTGGTCAGACCATGTGCAGGATCAAAGGGATGCCAAATAAGTAATGCATACTCGAAAGTATGATCAAAATAACTCCCTTGCACTGCTTCTAAAGGGTAAGCCTCCCCTGAACCAAAAAAAAGCACAGCACCATAACATTTACTTTCACATTTTAATTTTCAACAGAAAATCCACTTCACAATCCACCTAAACCGTGGGAAAAACCAAAAAACAAAATAGGTACTACAAAATTTTTAAAAAATGGCTAAAAAGCTTTCACTTACCAGCATAAGTTTTCTCCAGAACTTACAATTAAAGTCCTCATTTTGCACTTGATCTTGTTTTCACCTTCCACTAGCTTCTCCTTGATCTTAGTTTGCAGAATTAAACTTCAAAATCATCACTTAATTCACATATGTAGTTTAAAGCTTACAATAAAGTAATTTAAAGCCCCTAAAATACTAAATAGATGTCCTTTTATTCTGCAAAGCCTCTTAAGGAATTCAAACATACACACATATTGAAACTAAATAAAGTAACACCTCATTTAAATTCCTAAAGAAGCCACCTTAAATTATTTAAAATTCTCATTAGTTATTTCTTTAATTCTAAAGCCACTTCATTCGTTTGAAAGAAAAAAAATTATGGTAGATCGACCAATATTTTAGAATTCTAAAATAATTCTAACCAGATGAAGAACAAATTCAAAAAATTGAGAACTGATTAGCTATATTAATTTTAAATTTCTTGCAATTCAACAAACTGCATCCAAATAAATTCATTTAATTTCATGAAGTTAAAAAAATTAAGATACATATTTCATACCTTCATACAGGCAACAACAACTTGTTCCCAAAGGGAGAAGATCTCCTCTTGAGCTGGCTCAGGCATGAAAGCATGAAGTCCCTGCAAAAAGAGAGTTAAGTGTAGCATCTTCTAGCAAACTTTTGAAACTGAATATTATAGAAAAAAAACATATATATCACATTTCATTACCATAATTGTCAAGGACCTGCACATAATTGAGTACATCATTGCTTTGGAAATTTCTCTAAGCCTAGAATACTGTTTTAAAATTGTGCCTATAATGCTTGCACCAACAAACTTATAACATCTTAACTTAAATATATAGTACGTTTCAACGTAGAAGTAAAAATACTACATGCATCCAAAGAAAGAAAAAGCATATGTGAGCTAGAATTTTCTCACAAAGACACATTACCATCACATGAATGAAGAGAGCACTTTTTGTTTAAAAAAGAAGAGAAAACTTTTGACATGTATAAAAGTATAAAAACTAGATTGGGATAAAATATCCCATCAAATATGGAAGAGTAAAGCCTTGATATATAGGGTTAAACCATGTAAGAATGCATCTCAATCCCTTTCAATATCAGTTAGAAGAACACCATTGGTCAGACCATGTGCAGGATCAAAGGGATGCCAAATAAGTAATGCTATTCCCAAAAAAATGTCAAAAAGAAACTTTGCTTCCTTATATGATTGAAAACCTCTAAAATTAAAGAGTGGAAATTTATGCAAGTGTGGCATTTTATATGTCAATAATCTGATACCAATAATGTTCCTTGCATTTTAAGCTGACATTCCATAACTGTATGCATAAAGAATGTCATCATTATCTACAAATCATCAAACCAAAGCAAATTATATATAAGACAGTAATTGTGAAGAATATGGGTTCCATCCATGATGACAAAGAATTTTAGAAAACACACCACATAAATCAGATTACTAAAACAAATGGAAAACAACGAAAAATTAAATTCTTGTACTGATAAACACGATGATAGTAACTTTGAAATTTTTTTTGACACAATCCAAACACTCTACCTTAAAACAATTCACTTCTTAGCTGATTTTATCTATGATCATTTGAAAGGAGAGAAAAAAATAAACCTACAATCAATTACTGAAATAAGGATGTTTCTTTCTTCTCTCGTGCTTCCCCTCTTCACCGTCATGTTTTCTTCATCTCTGCTTTGATGGAAACGTGGGAGGAGACCCTGGTGTAAGAGAGGAGAGATTGAGAGAAAAGGTGTAGAGAAGTCAGTGGTCATCAGAAATTCCTTGCAATCAATAGTCCCAAGCCCACTTGTTATAAATAAATTGACTGAAGATCAAGTTTAGGGACAAAGATACCTTAATGAAGCCAATTTCCTTAGCATTGCTATGGAAGCACTGCCTGAAACAAAAATAAAATATTAGTCTAGTTCAAATTTTGGCTGAAAACAGGCATTTTCTGTTAAATATATAGGACAAAATATTTAAGCATTACTATGTTCATCAGAATCAAAACTCCATAGGAGCACGTCCAGATCACTGAAGTACACCGTCGTAAGGAACTGGGTCATCGCATTCGCAGAACCTGCTGCCGCCCGCGAAGGAAGGACTACGAAGCCATTATACGGAGGACTGCGGAACCAACAGCGGCGATGGCCACCATCACCGTTGTCGCCTCATTCCTCTTCCTTTCTCTCTTGATCTAGCGTCTGTGTCTCTTACTGTCTTTCTCTCCTTTAACCCTCTCCGGTTTTGTGATGCCGGAGGAAGTCTTCTCCCTACCTGCGCTACCTACTCCTCCCCACCAAGAGTTCCAGCTCTCTCTCATCTTCATCTTCTCCGGTTTTGCCAGGTGAATTATATTTATTTTTATTAACATTTATTTTTATTTATTTTTAAAAATTATTAAATTATTA
>NC_029788.2:120357041-120359118 GCF_000816755.2 Arachis ipaensis
AATAATAATAAAGAGATAAATATATTCTTATAATTATTTTTATTAATAATTAAATAATTTTTTAATTAAATAATTAAATAATTCTTTTTATTTATATGTCAAAAATATCCTTCAATCAAAATTAAAATCAAATCAATCTAATAATTTCAGCAAAACAAAAAAAATAAAAATCAAATTAGATTGTGTTGGCTCTTTTTCATTCGGTATCAAAATTCATTGTTGCCCCAAAAATAATAAACCAAACCCTAACCCAAGCAAAAACTTAGATGCAGGCCAACGAGCTATAGATCAAATGACTCCACATACTCACCTAGAGGTTCACAGATTCGAGTCCACTCCTAACTTTGGAAAAAAAAAAAAAAACCTTTGCTTCCCTTAGATTTGGGTGCAGCAAATGTTGTTTTTTCAATTTATACTTGTTTCTTGGTTTTGGCTTCTTCCAATGAAAAGCTCCCCTTCAACTTTCTCAATGTGACAAATGTAAGCCTCGTCCTTGTGTCATTGCTGTAATAAATCACACAACTCAACATAGTCTCAACAAAGAAAATATAATTCGCATATAAATGGAAAGGGAACAAATTCGAATTCATGCAACATCCAACTCAAATTCAAGACAAACAAAACCAATTAAGCATTATTGAACCATACATAAGGATTCTTGATTCATAAACTAATATCACATATGCAAACTCAAATTCTCTACACCCTTAGAACGGTAGAACCCAAAAAGAAAATGCAAAGAACAGAAAACGGCAGAACAGAGAACAGAGAAGAACCTTGAGGAAAGGCGAGGGTACCAGAGAACAGAGCTGGTCAAGACAAAGAAAGGCGGACAGCAGAACAAAAGACGGCGGAACAGAGCGGCGGTGTGACTACGATCCAAAGAGGCGCAAGCTACGACCAGAGACGAGACACACTTGTGGTGGCGGCGGAAGATACGAAACTGCAGTGCCAGCTGCCTGCTCCGGTGCCAGCTGCGGCTGAGACAATAAGAGCCGGCTGCGGCAGACAATAAGCGCCGGCAGCCGAGTTCAGATGATAAGAAGAGTCAGAAGTAGGGTTGGCAATGGGTATGGTAGGGTAGGGTTTAACCCTACCCGCAGGTTGAAAATTCTATTAAAACTCTATCCTACCCTACCTGCGGGTTGAGAATCTCTCGACCCTAACCGCACCCTAAAGTTCTAAACCCTACACTACCCTACTCGCAGAAATATCAAATTTTTTGAAAGTAAATATAAAATTCAATCATTTTAAATTTTATACATATTAATAACATAAAAAATAACAAGCTAATGCTTTAAATTACTAAATTAACTAACTAATTTAGTGGTTGTTCACTTATTGTAAGTCATTACATAAGAGAGGTTGTGGGTTTAACTCTCACTTCCTTCACTATATACCTAATTTTTATAAAATATGTGTTATATTTGAGGTGCGGATAGGGTAGGGTAGGGTACACCTTAAACCCGTACGCTACCCTACCCACAGACATACCCGGACCGTACTCTACCCTACCCGTAGCGGGTAGGACCCTACCCGAACGGATTAGACCGGGTTGGGTTACCCACAAGTAGAGTATAAATTGTCAGTCCTAGTCAGAAGATGAGAAAACCAAGAGAAAGAGTCGAAGAGGTTTTGTGACTTCAGATTAGGATTTTTCCAATTTTAAATCCTAAATCGGATCCGGATATTTATATTGGTTAAATAGTTTGGATTAAAAAATCAAACTATAAAATTGATATAATTTGGTTTGAATTTTTTTGGTTTAAAATTATTTTTTTTAAATGGTTTGATTTAAATTGGGTTTAAAATTCATAATCTAGAGAAGTGGAATGGTTCTAAGTTTTTGCTTGGTTAGGGTTTGGTTTATATTTTTGGTGCAACAATGAATTTTGATACTGAATGAAGAAGAACAAACACAAACTGATTTGATTTTGATTTTTCTGTTTTGTTGAAATTATTAAATTAATTTTATTTTAATTTTGATTGAAGGATATTGTTATCATATAAAAAAAATTATTTAATTATTTAATAAAAATAATTATAAAAATATATTTGTTTTTTTATTATTTATAAA
>NC_029788.2:120359201-120363674 GCF_000816755.2 Arachis ipaensis
AACAAAAAAGTACTTTTATTTTATTTTATCTAAATATAATTGATAGATAAAAATATATTTTTACATGAGATATCTAAACATAAAATTACTTTTATTTTTATAAAAAAATCTATTAAAAAAATCTTTAAAAAAATATATTTTCTAAAAATGACATCTAAACAAACCGCAGTTATATCAAAGTTCAACGAAATTTATGCTTTTATCATCTTTGGAAACTTATTTCATTTTATTTTTATTTTCTGTTTTTATTTTAAATATTTTTTATTTCAAAAACTTCATTAAGAGAAAAGAAAAAGTAAAATGTAAAAATAAAAAATAAAAATTATTAGCCAAAGTAATAAATTATAGAAAAAATTTTAAATGCGCCTAGAATACCGATATTATTCTAATAATTTTAATTATTAATTTTAATTAATATATATTATATATTTTTTTTATAATTGAGATTAATGACTAAATAGAGTAAAACTATTAAAACATTGATATTTTAGAAATACCTGAAATTTTTCTTAATCGATATGTGAACCGACACATCTCTTTTTAAATCATACAATATTATATGACGGTGGATACTCAGGTGCATTCGACTTCACGTGAAGTTGATAACTAAGAGCCGTTAAATGATTTAACTGATTTGACTAAATTTTCATCTAACGACTCTCAGCTATCAACTTCACGTGAAGTCGACTGCACCTGAGTTTTTATCTTATATGACATATTTAGATATTATTATTATTTAACCTAAGGTGAGATCATCGTTATATAAATTTCTATTTTGTCAATTTCCATATAATTAAGATTTCATTGTTATTTGATAGAGAGGAAGAAAGTTAGTATATACAAGTTACCTGAGGCAAACCACAGAGTGTAAAGAATAAATCCTTTATGGGATGATTAGCCAAAGCCATTTGCTCCATTGGTCCAACCATGTTGGAAATCAATAAGCTTGAATTTCTTAGTGTCCTATGTATATTTTTAGAGACTTCCTGTAACATTATATTATCACGACACATTAATTAAAATGATGGAGCAACATGGTCATTAATTTGGTTAGGTAGGTAATTGCATAAATCTATTATTGAACTAGCTAGAATCTCTTTGATATGATGAATAGAAAATGAGATATGTGATATGGTAATTGGTAGAAACTCCACTCCTTCAACATTAGACCTTATTGGTGTCTCATCATCTTCCAAAAAAGTGCTTTTCATCACACTCCATCCAAAATCAACAATGGAATTGAAAGTGATAGAGAAAAGCTTAGGCAATATCTTAAGTAAGAACAATTTGTTACTATTATAATCTTTATTGGAGGATGATGATGACTTTGATGGAAATGATAATGGGAGTGAAGGATCATCATGTCTTTGAAGGGAAGAAAGAAGGAGGCCCATGATAGTGTAACCATCTCCAATTGCATGGTGGAATTTGAAGATTACGGTTCCGGCAGCATTTTTTGTTGGGTATTTGATTATATGAGCTTCCCATAATGGCTTGTTTTTTGGAAGCTTCTCCATTGCTATGCCTGATAAGTACTCACCATATTGCTTCTCCATTGACATGGCATCACTAAACTTTGGCTCAATTATATGTTCCTCAAATTTTACCTCAACTCTTTAGTTGAATCTGATCTTTAGCGAAATTTATTTAGTGATCATTTATGAGCACGTGGATATTCACAGATACCTCAGAGGAAGCAGGTTATGCTCCATAATAATCCATATACTTGCATGCAAAATTGAATACGTGGTTTTATTATATATTACTCGTCCCAAAAGTGACCAGATTCTTTACTTTTAAGAATTCAACAATGGGACTCCATTATTTCTAACGTTAATCTTATAGTGACTACATATGAGTGATTATTTATATATTTATATATAATATATACTATTTAACTTTAAACTATTTAAAATGAATTTTAATTTTATAGGACAAAACTATATTGAAATCTTTCATAAGCTAGATTATTAATGTGACAATTTTGTGAAAAATGGCACCAATGGATGTGTTCCAACCATTTGCAAGATTAATTTATAGTAGTTGGGCAGTAGGCTAGTAGATTTGTACCCATTTATTAGGTGCAGAACCTGATTATATATGTATCATGGGTAGAGCAATTCAAAATGAATTAAAAAATAAATCATAAATACATGTCTGATATTTGAGATGCATGTTTTATATACCAGAAAATTAAAAAACAACACTAAGCTCGTGAGGTGCATGGATCGGATTATCTGTTAGGAATGGAATTTTGCCTTGAGACTTAGGGATTGTGATAGTCAAAGTATGTGGCAGAATCTTTATTGCGTAGGGATGGGCTTCCGCCTTCAATCATGTGCATGTATATGGGTTTTACACTTTTACCTATCACTACATGGGAGGCAGGAATTAATGATGATTTTTTTAGGGTTTTGTGGCGGTTTTAGCAAAATGATTACCACCTGCTTAAGGATCGCTACCTTTAAGTTGCGGATATTAGGATTTGCGGTGGTTACCAGCAATTATTAGCATAACTGTCACTAAATAATAAACTGATTTGTAGCGGTTTAAAATTGTCGCAATTTAGTGCATTTTTTTAAATTAGGAGTTTAATACCGTCACAATCCATTATGAAATTAAAAAGGAAGAATATTAGAGAATCATTAATAAACTAAAAGAATTGAGATGATGACTAAAAATAGTAGTCAAAAATAATAAATTCTAATGACCTCTACCATTCCTAATTAAAAAAAAATTGTGAAAATTATGCAGTTTGCACCCTTTTTTTCTCATGCCGATGATTTATCAAATTTAACATATTTGCATTAGAAAATAGACTTAATATTATTAATATACATGCTGTGAAATTAACTAGTTAAAGAAGATAACATAATTAATAATCAATAATTGATTGTAGAGTAAAGTATCATTTTTGTTCTCAACTTTTGGGGTAAGTCTTAAATTTGTCTCTAACGTTTTAATCATCTTATTTGTATCTCTAACGTTTTAAAATCGACAAATCGTATCAATGTTATCCTACTGTTAAGTCTACCATTAACTCTATTAAAAATCTTCTTAAAAATACTTTTAACAATAAAAAAACCTCTCTCAACTCTTTATTCTATCTGCGAAGTTCTGAACACTTAGCAGAAAAAACCCCTTTCTCCTCTCTTTCGCATTCTACCATCATGCCATTACCATACAAAATATACACCCCCACTGGTGAAGCAGCACCAATCACGAACCCCAAATCACAAACTCTCATCTTCTTTTAATTCCCCAATCGCATTCTCTAAAAGTGCTTTTATCTGCAGAACTCGATGGAACTTGCGCCGCCGATCCCTTTCTGGGAGAACAGTTTTTCGAACACCGCCATGTGACAGAGGATGCAAAAATTCATCATCAAGGAGAATAATAAGAAGATCAGGAACAAGAAAAAGAAACAGTTTAGAGAATCTAGTGGGACTAAGATTTCAACAAAAGCATTGGCGATGAGCTTCCTCTTCAGAGGATTGGAAGAAGGAGGTCATGGGGGGCAAGGGACTCTTCAATTTGGCCGGCAAGAATTGCTGGACTTAGGTTTGGGGAGCTATGCGGCGGAAGCGTCCCTTAGGGTTGTGTATTTGGACAATGGTCAAATATTCTTGCAACGACCTCTTTTGATCCATGTCATGGTGCCTTTGTCTTTGGCATTAACAAAGACTGCTATGCAAAGGATTCACGTCGGAGCTCTTTGGTGGTGACAAAGATCTTTTCGGCATTCTTGAAGTGACACGGGACGAACTATCTTCCATCATCGTAGTCGATGGCATCGCCGGAGCGCATTGCGAAGAGGAAGGACATTTCCAGCAACAAGGAGGAAGTATTGGTGGTGTTTTAGCGCAACAGGCAGCATCAATTAGGAAAGATAGGTGGGTCGGATTAGTTGGGGATGTTGGGTTAGGTTTTTTTGACCTATCCCAACGTACCCCAAAAAAGAATATTTTTGTCTACATGTATTTTCCATTAAAGAATTTTAACAAAATTGTAGGGGTATTCATGGATTGGATCCGATCCGCATATCCATCGAATTTATCCAAATCCAATCCAAAAATTGTGGATATCAATCCGATCCACAAGGTCATTGGATCGGATCTGCAACGTCATCAGGTCAGATTGCGGATTTCATGTGGGTATCCGCATATCCGCGAATCCGCAAAAATAAATAAATAAATATTCTTTTTATGTTTTATTTCAACTAATAATTATCATATATGTTGTATTATTTTATTTTTATTATTTAAGAAAAGTATGTTTAATAATATTTTAAGAGTAAACATGTTTAAAAGAGTAAAAAATTAATTTTATTGATATTTTTTTTTTTTGGTTTCCCACGGTATCCCCCAACCCGGCAGGTCAAGGACTAATCCGTCGCGGTACTGAGCTCCATTTAAGGGTTTGTCGCTGGCCAATGGGTTGCTGCATGCACAAGGCGGGATTCGAACCCCCGAC
>NC_029788.2:120364207-120368571 GCF_000816755.2 Arachis ipaensis
TTTGTTGATATTTTTTAAATAAAAATAAATTTTTTAAAATATTTATATATTTTGCGAATATATCCGAGATCTGATCCGATCGGATCTAAAGCTTAAAAATTGTGGATATTGGATCCGATAATTTTAGTGCGGATCGGATTGAGATTTTGTCCATATCTAATCCGATCCGCATTTGCCCCTACAAAATTGGTGTGAAAATAATATTGATATGATTTTAAAATGTTAGGAATATAAATAAAACGATTGAAATGTTAGGGATAAAAATAATACGTTATTAGTAAAATCTAGTTACAGTGTTTCAGTACAAAAAGAGTCCATTTGAGGTCATCATAGTCATAGTCACATTTATACTAGCAATAAAATAATCTCGCAATTGTAGTAATCACTTCGACAAAGCAATAAAATAATCTCCTACTTGATACACAACCATTATATCCACTAGCTCCAAATTAAACCAGCAGGCTGCAGTGAGATTAAGAATTCAAACTTTGAAAGATTTCAGAAGTTTAAATAAGTTTAGAAAACAATATTATATATAGGAGAGCAACCAACCATCAACTCAACAAAATTATCCGAAAATTGCAGTAAAACTAATCAAGGTTGGTTCATGAACATTTTCAGGGAACATTATTAACGCAAATCCTGGAGTAGCATACATATCCCATATCCCTAGCAAGCTCAGCTTGAAATTAAATCACCTAAATGAAAAAATGTATATCCATGTAAGGAAAACTTCATAGATGCTTTTGCTAAGGTGCATATATATAACTCAATAAGTTTGCAAACACTTAGCATATAATAGCAAGATAGGTAGCAAGTCTAAGTACACTATTACAAGCATAATAACCACCAAGTTTTAATTTTGTAGTGCTCATGCACACCATTATTGCCAACCAAAATCATAACAATTCCTCTTCACATACATCCCTCTTGTTTTCTAGGATTACAAAGTCAAACAAATTGCTATATAATTGGGGGCATTTTACACTTACCTTGTTGGTACTTTGTATATTTAATTTGCAACCCAACTTCAAATGCAGTATGCAGAACACTAGCTAATACATTTTTTATTAAAGTATTTAAAGTATTTATGTGCATCATCAAATAAAATGTTAAGAAAGATCACCTTTCAATGGTTTGTTGCAGTGAAAATGATGGGGAGATATCAAGAATACTTCTAAGCACTGAGTCTTTTCATCAAGCTTGTGTGTTTTAGTGAAGTCTTTGAGAATCAAAGCTTCCAAGAACTTACAGAAGTCTTTTCTAAATTCTTCATACAATTCCCTGTAAAATTAATCCCATTTTGGCATGATTGATTGTATTTTATCAATGCATGAGACTATCTATGATCAATACTACACTACAGCTAATTATCGAAAACCACTTCTTTGCATTGTGTTCACTTGGATCCATGCAAGTTGAGAATATTTGAGAAGAAGATAGATAGAGATGAAAACACTGAAGGAAAAGTAGATTCAAATGAATATGAACCCTATGTAATAATGTAGAGGGCATGAGTATAATGATAATTTCACACTTGAAGTTAGAATGATTGAATTCTCCCTGTCAATAATGATAAAAGCTTTTTTTTCCTAAACAAAAAATCATTAATCAACTCAATCTTAATAGGATTGGTTTAGTCTAGATTTGCCAGAAAAAGAAAATCAAATCTGAAATTACAAACACAATAAATTGAATTGGTATATAATGGGTTATATTTATCAATACTTTTTTACTCCTAACCAAAAGTATCTAGAATTTGAGTTCTTTGTATATAGAATAATCAATATATTCGTAGATTCATCCTTCCTATATAATTGTCTCATTTTTTTTTTTATTAGAGGTGCCAATTAAAAATGTCTCTGTATCCAGTATAATAGTATCTTTTTTTTTGGTCTAATGAAAAAAGATATATAAAGTATAGAATAACAAAATCCAGCCCATTAATTCCTTGTATTTAATACCCTTAACTATGGAAGTATGGTATGGACAAAAAAAATAAAGCTTCAAAGGCCCCAAATTAAGAAAAGGTAGTCCATTAATTAATAGATTGTACAACGTAAAATAAGAGCAAGTGAGGCACAGCCCAATTCAATTCATTTCAAATAAAAATAAAATCAAATAAAAAATATTTTATTCTAAATTAAAGACACCCTAAACAATAAACATCATCTCCCAATTTTGATATTTAATGGTGATGTATATGTATAACATGTTACATGACCAATCTCCTACCCATTGAAAAATAATTAAACTCTGATGAGATTAAAAATTAGTCATTAGGTTAGATCAAATAAAGTATAATGAATAATTTATATCTTTTGACAAAAAAAAAAAGATGAATTGATCAATAAGCGCTAATGTATTTTTTTCTTTTGGACAAAATTATAAAAGTAGAAAATATTAAAAAGTAAAAATACAAATACAAATAAAAGACGTTTCCGTAAGCTAAACATACCTTAATATATGCCATATGATAATTTAATAATTAATAAGTTTATATAGCATATTAAGCCTAATATTCTTTTCTGTCCGACTTTGTCAAATTGACAAAAGAATTTTCGAAATGGTTTATGATGCAAAGACAAATACAGTCAAATTATGATGCACACAAGTGACATAATAGGGACTATAGAATTATTGGAAGCCAAATGGCACAAATGAAAAAATGGCACAAATGAAAACGATACTGGTTTTATCAGTAATCTACTATATATAATAGCAATTAGATAACATTTTAATTTAATATACACATTTTTATTTCTAAAATACTTTTTATTTATCTATATTAATAAATTAAAGGATTGATTAGCCGGCAGTGCATTAGTACACTAGCTAGTCTTAATAAAAATAATATCCTCCAAATTAGTCTCTATATTAAGAACGGTATTCCCGAGGCTAAAAAATTTTGATATGGAAGCAAAATGAGTGATATACTTTAAAATGATAATTTTTTGTGTTTTTTAAAATTGTGGGAATACACAAATCGGAGGGTCCGATTTGTGTTTAAAAAGTTAAAAAAAATTCAGAGTACACAAATCGGAGGGAAACTCAGAGTACACAAGTCGGACCATGCGAGTTCTTTGGTCATGAAATTTTGCTTCACAAATCGCATGGTCCGATTTGCAGCTGATAGGAATTTAAAATCTGAAACGTGGAATTCGGACAGTCTGTTTTTCTTGTTCTGGGCAATTTTTTTTTTATATTTTGAGGGACACAACTCACAGGGTCCGAGTTCTACTTCCTTTGATCCCACACAACGAGGTGAAGCACCCCTCCTCCCCATACGCGAGTCCAACACTTCCTTTGCTTCCATATTTAAATTAAATTTCCTATTCCTGATTTATACTGGTAAAAATATTATCTAAAATTTAATCTATGCTGTTAAAAAGATTTAGTTCACTCAAAAATTTTAATTCTTAAATGGTATTTAAGGTTTTTTTTTTTGTTTTAAATTCATCAAAGGTCAACTTCATTTTAACATCTATTAATATATATTACTTTTTTAGAACAAACGTATTGATCAAGACTAATTTTTATTATTTTTGAGATTTTTGTCTAAATTTCTTTGTATATAGATGTATAGTATCCGCATATATGCAAGCGACAGATGTTGTTGATGTAATGTAACATTAACACAATCATATTCACCATTCAATTTTATCATTCTTTGTCAGCTTGTACTTTGAGCCTTTGAGGGCTGCAAAAGCAAGAAGATGCTCTTTTAAACGAAAAACATATAAATAAATTAATATATTATTATTATTATTATTATTATTATTATTAAGGACGAAGAAAGTGACAAGGAAGAAATTCTAGTATAATACAAGTGCACTGTCTTTATCCTAGGCCCATAGTTTTTTTGTTTTAAGGGGTGGCTTGTGAGTGGTTTCTCTTGTGTTTTGAGTCATTATAAAACTTGAACAAGTGATTATTATTATTATTATTATTATTATTATTATTTTCAGAATTTTAATTTGGCCCTGCCTCCACTCCAATGGGCGCATGCGGAGAACCACGTAATTGGTAGTGAAGGCTAAACTTTTTCAATCACACAAATGCATGAACCAAACCATGTCTATATACAAATTACTCTATCTTAAGCTTGAGGTTGACATAACCCAGCATGTGGTCCATATATACATATATAAGTAATAAGTGTATGTAACTATATGAGGTAGGACCGCAGGAGCGTAAGAAGATTGAATTCATTCAACAAATTTAAAGATTTAAAATTGTTTAGTGCTCACATAGTGAAAATAGTCTTTACGTGAAATAGAATTCTAATTAAAATGTGATCTGATCAAATTGGTAACAAAAATGAGCTTGTAAATTGAATATTTTGATATAATATTATATTATCA
>NC_029788.2:120369183-120369887 GCF_000816755.2 Arachis ipaensis
TATTCAACCGAAGTTTAACTGAAGTTGAATCGGTTATAATAAAATAATATATTTATATATAAGGGTTATGTTACGTGTATATTTAAATAAACTACTAAATTAGCCACTAATATAAAATACATGTTAAAATACAAATATACCACACATATATTTATATATGAATATATTGGTGGCTGATTTTGATGACTAATTTTAATGTATAAATAGTATTTTTGAATATTATATATACATATTAATTTTTTATTTTTTATATTTTGTAATAATGGTTGAAATTTTCAAAAGGGTCATCAGCTAATTAAGTTAATTACTTTTTGATAAGATTATAAAAAGTTAATAATTCAAAACCTGCTATAATAAAATTAAATTTATATTTCTTTAATTACTAGCTCGTTAGGATCCAATAGAATGATAGATTCATCCGATGGATGATGGATATGTTGAGATTGGTGTCAAAGGTGACCCCATTTCCGAAAATAGTGAATCATATCATAATTGCAATTCAATTGGATCATTCTCAAGTCACACACCCCAAATTCAAGCCAACTTTAACTTGGACTCTTGTAGCCTTGTGCAAGTGGGAAGAAAGAACCAATGAAAGGAAGTTCATTATTGGCATCAATTCTATTTTTAGTAAATTCTGAAATATATACTGGGAACTAATTTTATTATTTTATATCAAAATACTCGATATTATTTAAAAAATA
>NC_029788.2:120370041-120380333 GCF_000816755.2 Arachis ipaensis
TTAAAAATTCAAAAAAATTATTCAATTTTAAATATTTATTACTCCGCAATATAATTAAAAGAGCTTTTGAAATTATAAAAGATAAATTTTTTATCATAACAAAAATGAGTGATAACTAAATATGATACAAACACTGTAAATAAAATTGTTATAGTTTATTGCATTCTGGATAATTTCTTAGTAAATTTTGATTAAAACAAAAAACTTATTGCACAAATTAAAAATAATTTCATTAATAGTATGCCTGAACATTCTATAAATGTTAAAATTATTAAAGGTGAAGATGAACAAACGGAAGAAATTTTAAGAGATTTTATAACCGCACAAATGTAAAATAATTATATTACTGAATGAGTTCTATATCTTTTTAAGAGACTCTTATTAAAACTTTTTGTATTGAACTTAAGTTTTATGTATTGTTTGAATTATTATTTATTTATGTAATGACCCTAAGTTTATGTATCGTTTGACGTTTATTTTTAATTCATATTTTTAATTATTAGTTTATTTTATGATATTAATTTTTTTACGGATAACAATATGAATACTCAAAAATACTGATGTTGAAGGAGAAAATGAACTTGATGCATATATTTTAGATGTACCATGGATATGAAGTACGGTTTGTTATTTAAAATTTTCGGAAAACCAAAAGAATATGAGACAAAAGAAAGATAAAGCATTTTCAGCAAAAGCTTATAGAAAAGCAGCACAAGAAATCAATGAATTTTTTTTTTTGAGTAATAAAATCAAAGTACCAAAATTGTTTAAAGATTCTTATAGAACAAATAATACAAGTATTGAGACAGGTTAAAGAAAAAATTTTTTATCATTTAAATATTTTTGGAGAGATATATAAAAAAAAATATAGTAATTAGACATCAAAGTGAGACTGTTAAAAAAAAATTTTTTTTTTTTGAAACATAGGAAGCTCAACACGTTAAAGTGGAGCAAAACACACAAACATAAAACGAAACATAAAACAGACAATAAAAACATGACCCCTGCAGACCGAGAAACTATCTCCTAGCACCTCCAATATGCTATTCATCACCTAAAGAATCACCTCCAGTCCACTCGTTGTAGCTTGACACTGTCTTGGTGTGAATAAAGTCAATACTGGCGATGTTATTATTGAATATTCTAGCATTACGTTTCAACCAGATGTTCCAAATCACTGCAAAGAACGCCGTCATCCATACTCTCTGCCCTTGTCTTCTGTTGTGCATGCCAATCCAACTTCCGAATAGAGCTTTCGTGTTCCCAGGAATAACCCAATCTTTCCCAAAGAAACGCAACCAAGAGCACCACACTTGCCATGTTACCTCACACCTGATAAATAAATGCTCAACAGTTTCTACCCCTTTGTGGCACAGGACACATATATTATCACTATGAATATCAACTCCTAATCGAATCAATCTCTCCTTGGTATTAATTCTACCAACTAGCACAAACCAACCAAAAAGCTCAATCCTTGGGGGTACCAGACCTTTCCATAAAGCATTTGTGAAGCTATAGCTTGTGATCTCCTCCGACAACGTCTCCGTTTGGATTACCTGCATGAAGGATTTCGTGGAAAAGACCCCTGCATTATCAAATATCCACACTACACTATCCTCTCTCTCAGATGACAGCTTTACTGGCCTTAGCTGCTCATGCAATTGATGGACAAGTTCAAGCTCCCATTAGAACAGCTCCCTCCTCCACTGAAAATTCCAAATCCAATCTAATCCATCCCAAAAGCCGCAGTCCCCAATTACAGATCCTTGTTGGCTTGAAATAGAGAAGAGTCGTGGAAAATTCCTTTTCAGAGGACCCCCTGAATCCAATTATCTTCCCAAAACCGGGTTTGCCTACCATTGCCTACTTCCATCGCCAGACCACTCACCAGTTTATCTCGCACCCTTTGCTCTTTGATATTTAGCTTGCATATATCCTTCCAAGGCCCCCCTTTGACCGGTAGAGACTGAGTTGCTAGCATGCCATTAGGGGACAACTTATTGCAAGAGCAGACAATCTTTTTCCACAACGGACATTCCTCCTTTGAAAACCTCCACCACCACTTAAATAATAGTGCTGTGTTTCTAAGCACTGCATCTCTCACCCCCAATCCCCCAACCTTTTTCGGAGCCTGGACCAACTCCCACTTGACCAACGGAATGCCATAGTTGCCGTCCTCTTTACACCACATAAAGTTGCTTTGTAAAGCAATCAACTTATCTGCCACCGCCCTTGGCATCTTATACAAGCTTAGGTAGTATATGGGCAAGCTATTAAGTACCAATTTTATGAGGACAAGCTTACCTGCTTTATTCAAAACCTTCGCTTTCCATAAGCTGAGCTTCTGTTCCACCTTATCTATGATTGGTTTTCACGTCTTGATCAACCGTGGATTAGCTCCTAAGGAAACCCCAAGGTATCGAACGGGCAACTCCTTCTTTTGGCACCCCAGCAGGCCACACGCATGATCAATCCAGCCTTGCTCACAGTTCACCGGTATCAGATTTGACTTATCAAAATTAATACTTAGCCCAGACATCAGCTCAAAACATCGTAGCAGCCTCTTATAGTTGACAATTGTTTCCGTCTCTGGCGGGCAAAATAAGATTGTGTCATCAGCAAACTGTAGGTGTGACAGTTCCACATGATCTCTCCCTACCATTAACGGCGCAATGCGCCCGTTCCTGACAGCTTCCCCCAGCATCCTATGCAAAACATCAACCACGAGTACAAATAGAAGTGGAGATAGGGGGTCTCCTTGTCTTAGTCCCCTTTCCATCTTGAATTGTTTTGACGGTGTCCCATTCACCAGAACTGACATCGTAGCCGTAGTAACACACTCCTTCACCCAAGCCCTCCACCTTTGGCCAAATCCCATCTTCTGTAACACTACCTCAACAAAACTCCATCGTACCCTATCATAAGCTTTTTGGAAATCGAGCTTAATGATAGCCGCTGTCTTTTTCCTCGCCTTCAGCCAATGGACTGTCTCACAGGCTATGAGTGCCCCATCATGAATTTTCCTACCCTTTACAAACGCAGTCTGAGTCTCACCTACCAGCCCCGGCATCACAGACCTCATCCTTCTCACCAACACCTTCGATATCACTTTATACAAACAGCCCACCATACTAATCGGTCGAAAGTCCTTTACCTCTTTTGCCCCTTCAAACTTTGGTGCTAGTGTCACCCAAGTTACATTCGCATCCGTAAGTAGCTGAACACTTTGGAAAAAGCCTAATACAGCTGCAGTGAAGTCCGGACCAATGTCTTCCCAGCATTTCTTGATGAAGTTCATATTATACCCGTCACTTCCTGGGACCTTGGACGATCCGCAGTCCCACACCGCCTCCTTAATTTCCTCCTCTGACGGCATGCCCTCCAACGCTATAGCCTCCTCTCCACTAATCTGTTTCACCAACCCATCCCTAATACCAATTCTCGGAGCAGCTTCCTGTCGATACAACTCCTTATAGAACCCCCTAATGGCCCCTTTAATCCTTGTCTGGTTCCGCACAAGGCGTCCATTTATCATCAGAGCCTCTATCCTATTAGATCTTCGTCTGGCCGAGGCAATGGTATGAAAATACCTGGTGTTCTTGTCCATGTCTGCCGCATGCTGGGATCGAGACATTTGTTTCCAGTGGATTTCCTTCCTGACGTACCATTTTTCACAGAAGCTCACCAGTGCCTTCCTTCTCGCCTCCGTTGTACCATCATATATCCCATTACTCACTAAATTGTCCAGCCTTGTGATCTCCTCCTCAAACCTCCCCAGACTCTTCTCCATTTCCTTAAAGGTATTCTTGTGCCATTGTCGCAGGGGGCCTGTTAGTGCCTTCAGTTTCCCCATGAGCTGAGCATCTCCCGAATTTCTCCATTCAGTTTTCACCATACGCAGAAACCCCTCGTGCGTAAACCAGGCATCCAAGCTTCTGAACGGTCTAGGGCCTCCTTTTAATCTTGTACCTTCCACAATCAACGGACAGTGATCAGACAACCCTCGCGGACCCCCTTTCAGCCGAATGTCTGGGTACTTCATTTGAATATTAATATTTAATGATATTGATAAGATGTAAGTGAATAATAAAATTCATTTGAAGAGCTTCAATACTTTTGAATATAAAAATGGCCATGTTGCAACAACTCCAACTACATAAGTTCCATCCGCAACTTCATATGTTACTGATACTTCATCTTCCAAGAGTAAAAAACAAAAAGTAAGTGATGAAAATTCATTAAAATTTTTTGCAATAATGAAAGAAATTGCACAAGTTATTATCACTATAAAATTTAAGCATCAACGTTAGAAGATTTTTAAGCTATTTGAAGCAATTCATAACTTGGGTATACAAGATCATAACCTTTTTGATGCTATATTAAGTAGTTTGTTAAGAATTCTACTTTTATTGATATTTTCTTTAGATATCCAAAAGAGTTGTGTTTAAGAAGATATTATGTAACAAGTTAGGTTGGTTTCATGCTTAATAGTCGCACAAAATTCATGTGCTTTTTGAAGTAGACTTTGAGAAATATTATGTGTTTCTTATTTTGACAAACAAATACTTATGTTGCATAAATTTACTTTTATTAAACTTTAAATTAAAATATTTATGAGTTGTTAGTAGATAATTTATTTTATTTTTGTGTCAACATTTTTATTAATTGTAGATTTCGATCACTACTTAAGGATGTAAAATATTTTTTTGTTTTTTTAAAAGAGTTAAGCAAATTTTAGTTGAAAAAAATTTAATTGAAAAATACAACTCTTTTTAATTATTTTATATAATTTAATAAATAAGTTTTTTTAAACATGATATTATATTAATAAAAAATAAAAATTATTTTTACACACTAAAATTTAATTTTATAATTTTATTAATTTACTCCAAATACTGAAATTCAATTCAATTCCATATATATGATTAAAATTTTTTAAACAAGTTGATAGATATAAACACAGTTCATAACAAATAGTATTTGATGGCAAAGAAAATTTTAAAGAGAAACCTATGATTTAACCATAGTAGCTAGAATCTCTATTTAACTCTTAAAATCTTCCGATATTACGATTTTAAATGAATTTATCGATTTTACGAAATTTGTACTAAGTCTGACGATTTTACGATTTAAATCTTGTTAAGATTTTACGTTTTACGTTTTTTATTTATTTTTTCGATTTCACGTAAAATCTCGATTTTCTCTACCTTCATTTAACAAATAGACGAACAATAATGATTGAAAAGTAACTAATTTGGGTTATTTAAATGATGATATTTTTTGTTGGCTTAAACAAATATTGAGATTCAAAATTTGTCATATGTAATAATTTATTAGTTAATAATAAATTTTTAATATTGTTGTAGTCATTCAAAACTTTTGGGTACTATAAATAGTTTACCTATTAAAAATCCCATTAAGTTACGTAGCATCCCTACAACCTAAACTTTCTCTAGCACAAAGAGCCGGACATTTTGATAATTGACAATAATTCAATAAATAAATAAATAAATAAGAAACTGAAAGTGTATATAATATAAAGTTGCATAGAAATTAGAATGGAGCTCACTTTGAACATCTTCACCTCAACATTCTTAGTAGTAGATTAGTAATGGCCTCCCTAAGGACCTTACTGAAGCAAAGGTCATATGGTGTTGCTCCATGCCACCACAATTCCATTATCAGGAACCTCTTCTTCTCAACAAGCACTGCTGCTGCTGGTTCTTCTTCCTCTGCTTCTTTTGCTCAGAGACTCAGAGATTTGCCTAAGGATCTTCCTGGAACCAACATCAAGAAACATGTCTCCCAGGTATGTATATATGTATCTATATATCTTCGAATTTCACTTCATTTCGTGCCACGTGTCCACCCCTTTCTTCACCTTCAAAAGGTGGAAGGAAAATTGCTTACTGCTTTTTTTGTTTTAACATTTTTTATCTATATTTTTTAACTAAACTAGTGTGTTGTTTTTGGTAGATGATGAAGAATACTAGGCTATGCTATGTGATATAGTCATATAGATAATGTTTATTAATTTGATTATTATTATTACTATTATCATTAAAAGTGTTCCAAAATTCATGAAATTTTCAGCTTATTGGGAGAACCCCACTTGTTTATCTGAACAAAGTGAGTGAAGGATGTGAGGCATATATTGCTGTCAAGCAAGAAATGATGCAGCCTACTGCCAGCATCAAGGACAGGTTAGTTGACCCTTTTTTTCTTTTTATTTATATTTTTTTGTTGTCTCTATTTTCAATTTAATCATGTTCTATGTCATTCTTAACAAGTTAACAGTAATCAGAAACAACCCATGTCTTCTTTTTTTCCTACAGGCCAGCACTTGCAATGATTGAAGATGCTGAGAAAAAGAATCTGATATCCCCTGAAAAGGTTAGCTGAATTTGATTTTGGACTTCAATTTCCCTTAATCAATGGTATAGCCTCTAAAATTTATCCCAATTATTCTCCTGATTTCTAAACAAAAAAATGTTGGCATGCATTCAATGTTTTGAAAACATTAAAAAAGTCTAAACGTTTTCTTTGTTCAAAAATTAGGATTTAGGAACATGTTTTAGAAAGATGCTACCCCATTACAAGAATAACTGTTAATTTCGACAAACATGACAGTTATTTTGAAACAGAAGGAATAATATCGTTATTGAATCTGCCTAGTTGAATATTCACATGTAGACAACATTGATTTTATGGTGTAGACAACTTTGATTGAGCCTACATCTGGGAATATGGGTATCAGCATGGCATTTATGGCTGCTATGAAAGGATACAAGATGGTATTGACCATGCCCTCTTACACAAGCTTGGAGAGAAGGGTGACAATGAGAGCTTTCGGAGCCGATCTGATCCTAACTGATCCAACCAAAGGAATGGGGGGAACGGTAAAGAAGGCTTATGATCTTCTTGAACAAACGCCAAATGCTTTCATGCTGCAACAGTTTTCAAATCCTGCCAATACCAAGGTACTTCAAAATTAGAATCCTTTTTTGTTTTTAAGGATGTCTGTTTTTCGCTTTAAGAATCTGATCATGGGATAGGTAAAAAAAATTGCTTCCTGTAAGAATCACTCATAGAGGAACTACCAAACATAAATTACTTTACTTCAGAATCAGTTCTACCTAGAATCAATTCGATAAAAAGCAGAATCTTACTTAGGAAAAGTTGCATAATGCTATGCTTGGTTGCTCTCAAATTTAATGTTGGATAGTTCTGAAGTCCTTGGCATTATTTGTAATAGTGAGTTTGAGTATAACTGACTTAGAAACTGGGAATCAGGTGCATTTTGAGACCACAGGTCCTGAGATATGGGAGGATACGAATGGACAAGTCGACATATTTGTTATGGGAATAGGTAGTGGAGGCACTGTCTCTGGTGTTGGACAATATCTTAAATCCAAAAATCCTAATGTTAAGGTGATGTTCTTAGTTCTCAGTTCACAGTTCAAACTACAAATTGAACATTGTTCTGTTTGTTAGATAAGCTCATTAAATTTTTGGAAATGTTTTTCACTGCATAGATATATGGAGTGGAGCCAGCTGAAAGCAATATCCTAAATGGTGGTAAACCTGGTAAAGATCATGCTCTTTTTTCTTCAGTATTCTTTTTCTCAGTGACGATTTCGTACCTATTTTTTTTCGTGGTGATTGCTTACATGAAGATGTTTTCATGTGACGATGATAGCTAAGATGTTCACAGATACATGTCAAACCATTTATGCGAGTAGTCATCTTTCTTCATAAGGAGTTGAGTTCAATGTCAATACTCAATACTTAATTGTGATTTCTAGCATTGTAGTGATGAACTAATGTAAATGTAAAAAATAATCAAAATTAGGATCTAAAAGGATGTTGGGAAATCTTTATCTATTATTGTTTCTTTTTTCAAATCTATGGAATCACTAACTTTGATATTGTTCCTCTATATAGGTCCACATCATATTACTGGCAATGGGGTCGGATTCAAACCAGACATATTGGACATGGATGTAATGGAGAAAGTTCTTGAGGTAAATGGAAAAACACTGCTTTAATTTGCTCACCTAACTTGAAAATATTATGCTTCTCCTAACTGTCATTTGAAACATGTGTGGTAGGTTAGCAGTGAAGATGCAGTCAACATGGCCAGGGTGCTGGCCTTGAAGGAAGGACTCATGGTAACTTTTTCAAATGACATTTTATCATACTTCATGGAATTAGAATCAATGACATGTTTCAAACTTTATTCATTCAACCATTTTGTTCAGTCCAAGACATTCATCTTTTCTTTAAATAACCGTAACTGATTTTCTAACTTCTTTTTTTATTGTTCCTAATTATTTGCAGGTTGGTATTTCATCCGGAGCTAATACAGTTGCAGCTCTAAGATTGGCTAGTATGCCTGAGAACAAAGGCAAACTTATTGTGGTAATGAAATTTTCCTTTAAAACTATAATAACATTAAGAGAGCTTGATTAATGTGCCATCACAAGAGACATTAATATAGTGGTTAAAAATGCTTAGCACCACGATTTTAGGCAGCAAACTTGTATGTATTGGTTGTTGACTATGAAGCACGGACACTTTTTTTTTTTTTATTTGTGGTGTCCTTATGTCGGACACATTTTGAACACGACACACATCGATATTCGTCCGACACGCGTGTCTTTTGTGTCTAACCGTGTCTTAATAAAAATTAAAAAATTCTTTTTCGGACCCGGTTGGACACACCTAAATATCATCACATATCAGAGTGTGTCCAGTCTTATTCTTAACATGTATTCTTGAAATGAGTTTAGAAATAGTATATATTATTAAGGATTAAAACAAAATATATTTAAATACTTTATATAGTTAAAAATATATTAAAAATAATTTAAAAATTAATTTATATTTTAATATCAATAAAATACTAAAATATCATTTTAATTTATCTAAAAAATACTTTATATTTTATATATATGCCGTGTCTTATAAGAATTTTAAATTCGCGTGTCTGCGTATCTCGTGTCGTGTTCATGTCAGAGTGTTGATGTATTATAGGATGTTGATGACTGATTTCTTGAATTTCAGACTGTCCATCCAAGTTTTGGCGAACGATACCTTTCGTCTGTGCTGTTCCAAGAGCTTCGTGATGAAGCTGCAAAGATGCAGCCAGTGGCAGTTGATTAATGGTTTTCATGTGAGCTCATATACAAACTAGAACAAGGCTTGATTTGTTGTGGGGTTACATGGATCAACATAGCTGTTACAATACTGTTGTAACAAAAAATTGTCAAATTCAGTTTACTATCCATCCTATTGTAGCAGAAATTGTTAATTAATGGCAGGTCTTTGATGAAGCTTACAATAATGGTGAATTTTATGGTGTAGAAATAATTTTTTTTTTACACATGAGAAAGCTAACGTGGTATGGGTTTAAGAGTGACACTTATTTCTTGTTATTGTTGTTTTGTTCAAATCTAATAGACAAATACATGAAGTTCAGATTTTGTCTTTTCTAATTAAACACATTGATTCTAATTAATGAAACGTTAATTACAGGTAAGTTTTTGTTGTATTGGGTCAATGAAAAACATTAATTTTTGACCTGTAATAGATTGCTATTAAAGAAACATATGTTATTGTGTTTACTTTATCAATAAAATTTATTTTTATTAAATATTCTAAATATGCCATAAATAATGTTAATTTTGATTTATAGTAAAATGATAATTTATTTAAAATTACAAATATAACAACAAAGTCAAATTTAAAAGATAAAAAAATATTCATACGCAAAACTGGAACATAAATAAATAAATATTCATACGTACCAAATAATTTTAAATATTGAACATTTTAAAAAATATTCATACACACCAAATAATTTTAGTTATGTTACAGACTCTAATTTTATTTTTTTTCTCATCTTTTCAAATTTAATTTTGTTGTTATATTTATAATTTTAAATAAATTATCATTCATACTATAAATCAAAATATTATAGATTAATTTGAAAAAAATAAATAATTTATGGACTAATTCCGACCCTCTGATTTGTGAACTTACACAAAATCAATCCTCCTATTTGTGAATTTTAATTTCTATACTAAATTAAAATATACCACTTCTCCGAAAATAATACAACAATAATTCCATATAAAAAAAAGCAGCAATTCATAAATCAAATGACAAAAATTTTTAAAGTTATTCTCACAAAATAAAACATAACACTTATTAGTTTTTTATGCAAAATGTCAAAAAAATTCAATATTATACACAATAATTTAAAAACTAAATTTTGAATTTAAATA
>NC_029788.2:120381753-120382468 GCF_000816755.2 Arachis ipaensis
CAGATTTGTTCTTTAAGTTTTTTTCCCTCAACTTTTTAAAATTTAACTTTGTTGTTATATTTATAATTTTAAATAAATTATCATTCATACTATAAATCCAAATATTATAGATTAATTTGAAAAAAATAAATAATTTATGGACTAATTCCGACCCTCTGATTTGTGAACTTACCAATCCTCAATCCTCCTATTTGTGAATTTTAATTTCTATACTAAATTAAAATATACCACTTCTCCGAAAATAATACAACAATAATTCCAAAAAGCAGCAAGCAGCAATTCATAAATCAAATGACAAAAATTTTTAAAGTTATTCTCACAAAATAAAACATAACACTTATTAGTTTTTTATGCAAAATGTCAAAAAAATTCAATATTATACACAATAATTTAAAAACTAAATTTTGAATTTAGAATATTTAATAAAAACTAATAAATTTTATTGATAAAGTAAACACAATAAAATTATGTTCTTTTAATAGCTATCCACTACAGCTTAAAAGTTATTGCTTTTCATTGGCCCAATGCAACAAAAATATACATGTAATTAACATTTTATTAGAATCAATGTGTTTAATTAGAAAAGACAAAATCTGAACTTAATGAATTTATCTGCTAGATCTGAATAAAGTAATAATAGCAATAGATAAGTGTCACTCTTAAACTTATGCTACGATAATTTTTTCATATGTAAAAAAAGTTTTATTACATCATA
>NC_029788.2:120382602-120389888 GCF_000816755.2 Arachis ipaensis
TTGTTTCGTAGATATTTAAGTCTTTGAAAATTTAAAAATATATTTAAGTTTATCATATTTTTAAAATATGGACATATCGGTTCCTGAGTCTAATTTGTCCAATTTTAAAAATTCTTTCACGTGTGCATTCATATCAATCAGGTCAGTACAAGAGACTCACGTTTGATTTTTCCGTTGAGTCTAACAGACCCAAATGAATATGAGGGATTAATATGTCTAGGTTTTGAAAAAGTTAGAGACTTAAATATATTTTCAAATTCTTAAAAATTTAAATATCTACGAATAAAACAATCAAGGACCTATTTATTCTTTTCTCATATATTATTCATGCTTTCGTTTTCTTTTATTTGGAAACTGAAAAGTACTATATAGTATATACTATAATGAGTTTGTTTGGGTAAATTTCTAAGAAAAAATCTCTTTTAAGTTATCTTTTTTTAAAAGATCTTATAAAAAAGTAAAAGTAATTTTATATTTGGATATAGTAAATTTTTTTTATTTATCAATTATGTTTAGGTATAACAATATAAAAGTACTTTTTTCTTTATTTATTACATGAAAAACATATTTTTTTAAGGAAAAAAATCTTTTAAAAAAAGTTATAAGTGCTTGTTTGGGCGCCATTATTTTGATAAAAAAAGATCTTGAAAAAAGATTTTTTTTTTATTTTTTAGTGTGTTTGGCAAATTTCTAATAATAAAAGTAAAAGCACTAGAAAAATAAAAAAAATTTTTTTTTGAGAAGTTGTAATTTACATCTTTTTTTAAAAGATCTTTTTTCCTTAAAAAAATATGTTTTTCATGTAATAAATAAATAAAAAAGTACTTTTATATTGTTATACCCAAATATAATTGATAAATAAAAAGATATCCAAACATAAAATTATTTTTACTTTTCTATAAGATCTTTTAAAAAAAGATAATTCAAAAAAAGATCTTTTTTTTTTTAAATTTATCCAAACAAATTTTAAATTGTAACTTCTCAAAAAAGATATTTTTTTCTAATGTATTACATTATAATAATAAATTAATTATAAATTAATTATTGTTATTAATAGAATAATTACAATAATAATATTGTTACCAATAATAATACGGTTATTATAAAATCTTGGATGTATGATAAATAAATAGAATAAGTAATGTTAATATTAATTGTTATAACGCTTATTGTAATAATAATAATTATTACTGCTAGTAGCGTTTAATTTAACTATCAGTAGAAATAGAACACACATAGTAGTGCTAATGTACTGTGCTGTACGTGTATGTGAATATGAATAAGTTAAGTAGTTTTAATTGTTAGTAATAAATAATTTATCTGTAGTTACTTCATATTTTATTATTAGTAGTGGTTTGTAAATAAATATTATGAATTAAAAATTGTTTAATTATTATTTATGTTATAGGTTTAATATAAATAATTAATGAAGGATTAGTGATTGATTTATTATTGTATGTTTGCTGTTAGAATAGAATAAAATAGAGTGGTTAGTTAATTGAGTATTAGTGGATAATATAATAGTTATTTGTATAAAGTATTGTAATATTGTTGTTATTAATATATTTATTGATTTTTATGTGTAGCTGATTATTTGATAATGAAAGTTCGATTCTTTTAAGTTTAATTTGTTAATTTATTAATATTATTGTATTTGTTTAGGGATCTAGAATGTTGCAATGTGACCACTACATGCCGCCGGATCGGTACAATCCAATAGTGGAGGGGTTTTTACGGGACACCGGATTTTATTATGTTTCACAGATTGGAGTTGTCCAATGTCAGGCTGCATTGGTTAATGCTCTGATTGAGAGATGGCGACCCGAGACTCATACCTTCCATTTTCCGGTTGGTGAGTGTGCTGTGACACTGGAGGATGTGGCGTTAATTTATGGTCTTCCGACGAATGGTTTGCCAGTTACGGGACCGACACTGAGTAGTTATGAGGCGTTAGAGGCTGAATGCTTGGATCAGTTTGGTGTTGCACCTAGGCAGGCAGACTGTAGGGGAAGTTTCATCAAGTTGACGTGGTTTCGAGCATTGAAGGATCGGTTAGTGTTGGCTGATGATATCCAGATTCAGAGGTACGTGAAGTGCCACATAATGTTATTGTTTGGGACCGTAATATTTGGAGATAAGTCTGGAGCAGGGGTGCACTGGAAGTTTCTCCCATTACTCCGTAACTTTGCCGGGATAATACAGTTTAGTTGGGGTTCGGCTTGCCTGGCACACCTGTACAGAGCGTTGTGTAGGGCAACTCGTGTCGACTGTAAGGAGATTGATGGTCCGTTGACACTCTTGCTTGCCTGGGCTTGGATCCGCCTACCGTTCCTTGCGCCGATTCCTAGCAATCCTCGAATCTTTCCGATTGCAAATAGGTAAATTTAATTACTAAACGCTTTATAATAGTGTATCTTAAATGGAATTGATAAATGTAAATTAACGAAGTGCATGATGTTAGGTGGCATAACTGGGAACGTGAGAATTGGCCTTACAGATTGAGGAAACTCGAGCACCTGAGGGGAAACCTGGATGCTCTGCAAGAAGGAAAGGTTTGTTGTAATAAATACGTAGTTGTTTTCAATTAGCCGTGTTATTATTCATTGTGTAATCCTTGGTTACGTGCATAATGTGTGCAGTTTGTTTGGGAGCCTTATGCAATAGGTCGGACCGATCCAGATCTGCAAGAAGGACAGGTTTGTTGTAATAAATAAGTAGTTGTTTTCGTTTAGCCGTATTATTATTCAGTGTGTAATCATCTTTTACTTGCACAATATGTGCAGTTTGTTTGGGAGGCTTATGCAATTGGTCAGATCGATCCAGACGTAATTCTTCCTGACATCCGTCAGCATTCGGCTATTTGGAGTGCCACAGTTCCGCTTATATCCTTTGAATGTATTGAGTGGCATGCATCTGATAGGGTGAGGAGGCAATTTGGCTTGACTCAAGGCGTTCCTCCTCAAGAGTGTGACCTAGGTGAAGCACACGGCCAAGTTCTAACAGGTCCGAAGAATCAAGATTGGTCTGGAACCCACTCAGCCTGGGTCATGCATTGGATGAACCGGTTTAGTCATGTTCTTGTTCAAGACACGGTGCCATCACAGAATCAGTTAGATATCTACTTGCATTGGTACCGGCGTACATATAGTGACCACTTGCATCTGTCACAGCTCGGACCGGAAGAGAATCAGCACGGTGATCCTATGATTAACCAGGAGAATCAACAAGAATCAACAGGAGAATCAGCACGGAAGAGAATCAGCTTGGACTTGTGCATTCAGTGGACTTGTTTATTATGTGTTGGATGACTTATTTATGCTTCAGGTGTTGGACTCACAGTAAGTTCACATATGAAAGTCATACAATAAGGTCACATATCAAAGTCATACAATAAGGTCACATATGAAAGTCATACCATACATAAAATATTGAAAGTCACACTAAAACTGGAATCCTATTGGGTTGTCGCACCCGGATTACCTGCACCACCACGTTGACGACATCTACTACGACTGTGGCCCTCGGCCCCGCACTGCTTACATCGCCTAGGAGCACGCAACATCCGAGTATCCATCTCATTCAAGAAACGGGTCATCCTTGGCCGACCTTTAGAGACCCGTCTAAGGAATGGATTACCTACGAATCGAGGTCCATGATAAACAGGCCATGTTGTGGGATTCCCGAGGGGCCTAAACCTAGCCCTATACACTCGTCGAACCTGGTCCATCTTGTAGACATCATGTACATACAGTTGCCAATCCAGTCGTTGGTTTGCACAACAAGCAAACACATGTCGACACGGAACCCGGTCCACTTGAAATTCACCACAGTCACACCGTTGACGACGGAGATCCACGACATACTCCACCCCACTGGGAAACTCACGCACTTCGAATACCTCGTTCTGTCGGTCAAAGCAACTAACTTGGATGTTACCTGCTGCCCGCTGATTCGCATGCAATTTGGAGGTTACAAGCTCAGAGAACACATGACCTGCGTTAATTCGAGCCTCGGCCTCGGCTCTTTTCCGGGTGAACAACTCATTAAGCCTGTAAAACGTTGCCTTAACAAGTGCCGTGACTGGAAGATTGCGAGCCCCTTTCAGAACCGAGTTGATGCATTCCACTAGATTCGTTGTCATGTGACCCCATCGATATCCCCCATCAAACGCTAACGCATACTGCTCACGCGGAATCCGATCCAACCAGTCGGTATAAGCCTCACCCCGCTCGCGTAAACGCTGATAACGTGTCTCATACTCGCGAACTGTTCGCGAGTATCCTGTCAAATCAAAAAAACCCCACGTTTAAAAAAAGCTCATCATAATAACTGAGTTCAGGAGTAAATGTAATCATAACTACCATACCGATGTTGACGATTAGTTTCTGCAGATACGGAGCCTTGAATTTCCTGAGAAAGTTGGACTCTATGTGTCTGATACAGAACATATGGAATGCTCTTGGAGGAGACCAAGCTCCATTACTACGAGCAATAGCAGCTCTAATGGAATCGTGCCGATCGAAGATAAGGCCGACACTATCACGTGTCACGACATGCTGTCTCAGGTTACTCAGAAAAAAGTGCCAAGCCTCAGATGTCTCTCCCTCAACTATCGCAAATGCAATCGGCACGATGTTGTTGTTGCCATCCTGTGAGACTGCAACCAACAAACAACCCTTGTACTTTCCATACAGATGAGTTTCGTCTACCTGCACTATTGGCTTGCAATGTCTGAATGCTCTAATACAAGGGTAATAACTCCAGAAGACTCGGTGTAGTACACGAATATTAGGAACCAAGTCATCTCCCTGATACGCAGGCATCGTTTCAAAATGAACGACTGCGGATGGCTCCTTGTGACACATAGCCTCAAACCATATCGGCAAGGCTTCGTAAGAAGCTTCCCACCCACCGAAAATTGACTCCACTGCCTTCTGTTTTGCCAACCATGCTTTGCGATAACTTATGGTGTAGTTAAACTTTGCCTGTACTTCCGCAATCACTGACTTCACCCTTATAGACGGGTCAACTTCTACCAATGGCTTTATTGCTTCCGCAACTGTGTTGGAATCCAGCTTCGCATGATCTTGAGAAATGGTGGCCCTAGTACAGGTGTGACTTCCATTGTACCTCCTTATCTCCCAGCAGAACTTTCTGGACATTTTGGTCACCCTGATCAGCCAATCACATCCTGCACCATACTGGGTGCATTTAGCATAGAATGTCGTCGGTTCTGACTCATACACCCGATAATCTACACCTCTGCGGATTGTATAGTCTTTCATCGCCTTAATTACTGCCTCCCTAGAACTGAACTCCATTCCCACAGTAAACTCGCCATCTGGCATAAGCGGAAGCTCTGCTGCAATGACATCACAAATTTTAGAGTTGTCAGAAGTGATAATCTAATAAACTAATAATCACAGAACGATGTCGTTCCTCCGGCTGAACTGGTCGGCCCGGCTGAACCGGTCAATCCGTCTGGACCGGTCGGTCCGGCTGAACCAGTCGGTCCAGCTGAACCGGTAAGTCCGGCTGCACCGATCGGCCCTGCTGGACCGGTCAGTCCGTCTGAACCGATCGGCCCTTCTGAACAGGTATAATGTTATTGTTTGGGACCGTTATGTTTGGAGATAAGTCTGGAACAGGGGTGCACTAGAAGTTTCTCCCATTACTCCGTAACTTTGCCAGGATAATACAGTTCAGTTGGGGTTCGGCATGCCTGGCACACCTGTACAGAGCGTTGTGTAGGGCAACTCGTGTCGACTGTAAGGAGATTGACGGAAAACACTATATTTCTTAGCCAATAGGTTCACTTTATAATTAAACAGAAGACTTACTTATTACATGCTATATTTTGCCTATTTACCGTTGTCTCTACTGTTTGTCCTAAACTCAAAGCTCATGCACAAATCATACTTTAACAAATCTTAATTTAAATTGATGACTCACCTGCATTTACATATTGAGGAAACTCCGGCGCATGCATAGCCTCCAAATCCAACGACCGCATGAAACTCGGCTCCACAAAAGGCTGCTGGTTTGCTAGTGCATTTGCCACATCTGCCACATCTGCCACCATAGCCTCGTCAGCTTGATCTTCGTCTGCACCCGGATCAACAACCTCGTAATTACTTTCGAACTCTTCTTCACTATCACTGTTGTAATCTTCCAATTCAATGTCTCGGTCCACTGCAGATTGCTCGAACTCGACATACAGTTCGATGAATGATATTCGCGACCGACTTTCAAGATACACTGAAAACATTTCTTGCATGCTCGCTTCGTCGGTCACGTATTTCGTTTGAAATTGCACGAACCCGCCAAAGACAGGTACAGGATATCTGTACAGAACACACGACACTCTACTAGATATTTGAGAATCTATCTTCTCAGAAATGACATCTTTTAATTCTTCAAATGAAAGTGTGAACGGAATAATAATATCCAACGGATTTTCACACACAAACTTAACTCCTTCTGATGTTTGTAATAAAATTTGGCCATGATAATACACTTTTAATCTTACTCTATCATCCATGAGAATAGAAAAGAGCAGATCTACAAACTAAAAGAAGAGATCCGGAGATAAGAAGTTTAGATACACAGTCACACCGGAGAAGAAGAAAATGAAATGAGATGCTCAGTCTGCGAACGACCATATGTATATATATGACATTCAAATCGGACCGTCCGACCGCTTGCATCCTCTTTCGAAATTTTTTTATCAAAAAAATCGGACAGTCCGATTACTAAAAAGCCCGCCCAAAAATTTTTGAAACCCAGAAATCGCTGGGTCCGATTTGAGGCTCTTTTTGAATCAGGCCAAAAATCGGTCGGTCCGATTTCTTTGGGCCAAAAAACAAAAATCTCCCCACGCCTGAAATCGCACGGTCCGATTACCATGCACGAGATCACACCACGCACAAATCGGATGGTCCGATTTGTGCCCCCTGACGCCTGAACGAAATCGCACCGTCCGATTTCAGTCCGTCAACTAACCGCCGTCATAACTCTGTTAAACACCTCCCATGTCCATAACCGGGCGTTACACCAAACGCTGCATCATATGTTAAAAAATCAGCCCAAGTCAAGTCACTTGAATCTGTTGAAGTATTTTGATACGTGTTTAAGAAAGTATTTTTGTCATTTTAAAGATAAAAAATAGAATGATAATCTTAAAATATTTTATTTAAATAAATTAAATAAATATTTTATTTATTAAAATAAATAATCATAAAAATTATTACGAAAATACGTTTTTCAATTTTATATCGTTTAAGTAA
>NC_029788.2:120389927-120395901 GCF_000816755.2 Arachis ipaensis
TTCTAGATACTAAAACAATTATACTATTATTAAATGAGTCAAAGCACAACCAAATAATAAAGAGATGATAAAGAAACTCAAAATACTTTACCAAACCTTCTCTTCATTCTTTTTTTTTTTGAAATAAAAAGCTCAACACAATAAGGTGGAGCATCAACATCTCAACAGAAAAGTACTAAACAGATAAAATAAATTAATTCCTAATCATCTTCGGCAAAATCCGTCAACAACCCAAAAGATCAAATATCACTCCACTCTTTGTAACTCTTAATCGACCTGTTAACTACTCCTGCAACACCTGATTCTTGATTCCTAAAAATTCTGTCATTCCTTTTCAACCAAGTGCTCCAAATGATAACAATGAAACCAAACTCACCAATATTCTATTAATTTGACTGCACGATTGACCCCATGAACTACGTAAACTTACGATCATTCAGCTCTATATCCACCAGTTCTATAAGCTGTTAACACACTAGCACCTTTTCTTTCTTCTAACTGCACAACCTCATTGAAGACACCCATATAGCAAAGAGGAACCTGATATATTTCCGATAAAAAACTCAACTATTCCCACACTGCAAACTTCTCTTCCCTTGTATGCGCACCTTACACCAAGCAAACAGCACAAATAAAATTATTGTTTGTCAATTCCCCTTCTATACACAACCATCTCTCCCCTTTGTAACAATTACTCAACCTAAGCATCATAACATCCCACATTATTAATAAACCTCCAGAAGCACCTTCCGATCCCACAAATTCCAAACTCACCGCATCATTACCCCAAAATTGCACTACATCAAACTCAGAAATCACCTCCTTCTTTGTCTCTATCAATCCTAATATATTCACATTATTTTTACTCTTAAAATTTTTACCATTTTCCACTTTCCAACACCCCCTAAACCCCTTATATTCCACAAACTAAAATTTCTCTTCATTCTTATCCCATTTTATCTTAGCATATGCTTTCTTTATTTTCTTATGTAGTTGAGAGTTAGTAATTAGTAGATGAATATTTAAAAAGATAATTAGTAATATCCCTATAAATAAGGTGATTCTTGTATCATGTAAAACAACTTTAATACATATTTTTTATTTTCTTTAATATTATCTCTGTTTTTTTGTTATGGTATCAGAACACTTTCTATTGATACGCACTAATGGTGAAAACCTCAAATCTCAGTACCAAAGTTTTCACAATGGATGATAACACTCCAAATTCTTCTCAAAATTCAAACAGTCCTTGTTATATATATCCAAGTGAGAGTCCTACATCAATTCTTATTTCTCCAGTACTCACTGCAAACAACTACCATTCCTAGTCACGTGCTTTCACCATGGCCATAATATCTAAGAACAAATATAACTTTTTGATAGACTCAATTCCAACTCCTCCTACAGATGTTCCCCTCTCTTCATCTTGGGAAAGATGCAATAACCTAGTACTTTCCAAGCTCTTTTACTCAATATCTCCCTCAATCACACAAAATGTTACCCTCAATCACGACCAAATCCCTCATTTTGGTCATTGAGATTCATGCGATTACTCAATTTGGTCTCCAAAATTTAAAATTATCTATACTAGTCCTCTAGATTCAAGTCTGGACACTAATATGGTCCTTTGACTCTTTCCGGCGATGATTAGGCAAATAGAGTGCTAAGATGGCACCCTCCTTATCTCAAGGGTTTGGATTTGGGTTTACCACTAAAAAATTTCTGTTTGCTGCTCTGAGGTCTTCGGTCAAGCAAAAGAACCAACTTTAAAATTTTTAATTTGGGGATTAATTGAAGAAAGTGAGATGACAAGCTTAGGAAGCACACAGTTCAAAGAGTTTACTTAGAAGAAATCCAAAAGGGTGACTCTGCAAGAGGTACAAAAAGAAAAAAATTGTTTCTGAGTCAAGCAAGGAGAGAGAATCCGAATAGAGAGCTGAATGTGAGATCTCACTACTAAGTTAGAAGTCTTGGAAGCATTGCACCTACACTAAAGGGAACACTCCGCCAAGATGAATAATGAAGTCCTGAGATATGTTGTTGGGTTCGGTTCATAGTGTTTAACCTGTTATGCATCAATCTCCTTCATGTTTTACAGTTTGTATTTCAGTTTCAATGTATGTCTTTCTGTATTTTCTTTGAGAGGTAAAAGACTAAGAGAAAGACATTGAGAAAAAACCTAAGAGTAAAAAAGTTGAGTGAAACACTTGAGAGAAAAGTCAAGAGTGGATTCTGATTTCCTTTGGTTGTAATTTTCTGTCTTGTGTCAAGTACCTGTGAAGTACCCCTTGCTAGTTGGGTAAGCACTTAGTATAAAGAGTTTAGGTATTAGCATAACCAAGTCAAGTTTAGGAAGAAACTTGGGAGCCCATATAGGATTATGTGAACCCTAGGAAATTGGTGTATGTAATACTTTGACTATAGTAAAAATTCCACCAATATTATGGTGAAGACTGGATGTAGGTTGCATTGCACAAGGCAACTGAACCAGGATACATGACTGTGTCAACTTCTTCCTTTCTCTCTCTGTTCTGTTTTCTTATATTTATGAGACAAAAAGAAATTGTCTCTTAAATTTTTCACTGTACAGTTCAAACTGAAATCAATTTTAAGTTGAGTGACAAAGGATTTGTGAATCAAAGAAAAAGAAGCCCATAGATTCAACCCCCTTCTCTAAGCCTTCTGTAACCTTCACAAGGGTAAACGAAGTTGTTTACTCATCATCCAACATGGTAGGGAGGGTGCCATCTCAACATTCCATTTGTCTAGTCATCGCCGAAAAGAGTCGAGGGACCATATTAGTGCCCGAACTTGAATCTGAAGGATCAGTATAGGTAATTTTGAATTTCGGGGATCAAAATGGGTAATCGCGTGAATCTTAGAGACCAAAATGGAGATTTAGTCCCTCAATCACACAAAGTGTTATCTATCTTACCTCTGCTTTGTCTGTTTGCCTTTCGTTTAAATTCAAACCCATAGTTGATAGTAGAACTAGAATAGATATTTCCTGTTTCCTACTAACACAAGTCTATATCTTTACTTTTCTATCAATGTCTTGTTCTAAACTCCCTCCCCCATCCAATATTATAGTGCGAAAATTTTCGTTATGGTCCAATTCTGACCGATAATAGATACCAAGCTTTCCAATATTTGATTGATTACAATTCTATAAATTTCATTTACTATAGAAGTTCTCAAGGAGTTCATTAGAGGAATATTTCCAATAATTGATACATATAATTCAGAGGAATACGTAAGTGATTCATATGCAGCATGGATAAATCTAAGCGACTCTTTCTTAAATGCAAATGATCTTTTCATAGGCGTTTGCCCCCGATCCAATCGGGGAATCAAATTGATTATAAAAACATAAGTTTAATTAGTCGATTTATTAGTGAACAAGGAAAAATATTATCTAGACGGGTGAATAATTTGACCTTAAAACAACAACGATTAATTATGATTGTTATAAAACAAGCTCGCATTTTATCTTCGTTACCCTTTCTTAATAATGAAAAAAGAAGATTTCCACGATCGTTTTTCTCAATAAGATCTTCTGCATATTGCTGAGCTTTATGAGGAAGTATACGCCCTAAAATAAGGTGCTCTCTCTGTTACATAATTTTACACTTCTTTAAAGACGTTGTGGGAGGAATTGGAAAGCTCTCGGTCTCTCCTTGCTTGTAGTTGTCCAACAAAGACCTACCGCCTTCAAGACTTAATTATCTGCTTCTTGAAAGGTCGAGCGATTTTCAGTTGTCAAGTCACAAATTCTTCTCCTAGATCCTTTGCCTCTGGTCACCAAAGTTTTTGCTTTGGTAATACAACATGAAAGACAAATCAATATAGCCAACCAGCAGATTCTTGCCACTACCATCGATCCTTGCCGCCCTTTATACAGCCGAGGTCGCGGCTTAGTTTCCACCGGCACCGGGCGCGGAAGTAATTCTTCCGAACTCTGCACTTATTGTGGGCGGCAGTGCAACACGATTGACGTGTGCTATGGCAAACATGGCTACCCGCCGGGGCATCTTCGGTACCCAAGCAAGCCACGCTTCAACGGAGTCAGGTTCCAAAGGAGATGGTTGCATCGAGTTCTCTTTCAGACCCGATTTTGAATTTAAGCCCAGCACAACATAAGGCTCTTTTGGCTTAAAGTGCTAAAGACTATCATTCAGATGTTAAGGATGAGACAAAGGCCATTGTCCCCAGTCAAACTGGGCATTTTTCAAACCCAAACTTGAGTAGTCATTGCTTATGTTCTTCATATACATTTTTTGTTTTGCATAATACATAATTAAATTTTAAATTCTTTGATCATTGGATAATTGATTTAAGTGTCACTGATCACATAGCATTAAATATTTTTTTGCTTTATTTCTTATTTTAAAATTAAATCAATTATTGTTCATATGCCTAATGATTCTCATGCTATAGCTTTTTATAGGAATGTTGTTCAATTTTTGTCTTCTTTAATTCTCACTAATGTCCTCTCTTTACCACAATTTTATTTTAATTTGATTTCTATCTCTAAAATCACTTCCATACTTTTATATGAGCTCACTTTTTCAAAATATTCATGTCTTTTGTAGGATCCGACCAGCTTGAAGATGATTAATTCGGGTAGATTAAGAAAAAAATTGTATATTCTTGATCAAGTTTTTTCCACTGATAATTCACCACCCATAGTCCCTATCAATGCCACAAATATTACACCCATCATATCCTCAAACCTACGGTACTTCTATTTAGGTCATGTTTTTGGGCGACATCTTAATATTTTACATAAACAATATCCTTTTATTTCTTTGCACCAAGATAAAACTTGTGATGTATGTTATTTTTCTAAACAAAGAAAACTTTTTTTTGAGTAGTACAAACAAAACAAGTGTTGCATTTGAATTATTATATTTAGATATATGGGATCTTTTTCGACAATATTTTATAAATAATCATAAATATTTTTTTACTATTGTTGATAATTTTAGTCGATTCACTTGAGTTATTTTGTTAAAATAAAAAAGTGAAGTATCTCAACACATTAAAAATTTTATTGTTTTAGGAGAAATTCAATTTTAATCAAAAGTTAAAATTCTTCATTCTGACAATGGTCATGAATTTTTTTTCAGTAAATTTTACTCATCAAAAGGCATTATTCATCAATGAAGTTTCGTGAAACTCCCAAACAAAATAGAAGGGTCGAGCGCAAGCACCAATACATTTTAAATGTTGTCCATGCTATTATGTTTAATCAAACATCCCTCTTAATTTTTGGTCTTTTGCAATCAATCATGTAGTGTATTTAATAAATAGAGTTCCATCTTCTATTATTAATTTAAAAACTTCTTTTGAACTTTTATTTAATAAACAACCAGATTTTAATGACTTAAAAATTTTTAGTTGTTTATACTTTGTTTCTACTATATTCTCATCATTCTAAATTTGATCAAAGAACTCGTAAAGCTATTTTTTTCTTTATTATTAACATAGTTTTAAAGGATATATTATTTATTTTGTAAAAGAGAAAAAAATTTTAGTGTCCAAAAATGTAATTTTTTATAAGCTCGTTTTTCCTTTAACCAAAGATATAACCCAACATTTTTTAAAAGTTTTGCCTAACCCAAACACAATCAGTCCATTATCCACAAATACTCATTACCTCCCTAACGGGCCATTCACATTCACTTACCCATCCTTCCATCCTCCACATGATTGTTCATCCCCTCTTGCATATCTCCCAAGCATTCCATCACTTCACACTCCAGAAAACTCCATCACCGAAAGCCTCTCTCCTCCATTAGGGGTGACAACAGGGTGGATAGGAACGAATTTTTGTCCTACTCGATCTCGCTCTGCCTTACAATAACCTGCATCGAATCTGCCCTATTTCTATCTACGAGTAGTAAAAAGTTAAATCCTAACCCATCCCTGCAGGTACCCACCTCGCCACTACCCGCCTCTATAATTATTAAAA
>NC_029788.2:120398062-120405873 GCF_000816755.2 Arachis ipaensis
TTCTTCTCCAACCTCTCCTACCACTATCGAAATACTTTCACCTCATCCCCTTCAATCTCCATTCCTCCTCTCCCCCCTCCCCTTTTGTAATTGAGAAGCCCCTTCACAACCAACACAACCAAATGAACCTCCATCCAACCCCCTTTTTCTGCCGCAGTCAGCCAACCCGATCTCCATCTCACCTTTCTGATTATGTCTGTAGCTTCTTCTCATGCACCACAAACTTTCTGTATATTCAAGTTTTATTTCTTCTGTTCTTCTTCTCCAACCTCTCCTACCACTATCGAAATACTTTCACCTCATCCCCTTCAATCTCCATTCCTCCTCTCCCCCCTCCCCTTTTGTAATTGAGAAGCCCCTTATTCCGTCACACAACCAAATGAACCTCCATCCAACCCCCTTTTTCTGCCGCAGTCAGCCAACCCGATCTCCATCTCACCTTTCTGATTATGTCTGTAGCTTCTTCTCATGCACCACAAACTTTCTGTATATTCAAGTTTTAGATATCCTATTTCTTCTGTTCTCTCATTTTCTCTTTTACCTCCTCACGGTCACTTTCTCTCATCCTTGTACTCTGAATATGAGCCCAAATTTTTTCGAAAAGCCAATAAATTTTCTAACTGGTGCACGACCGTGAAGGAGGAAATTATTACTCTTAAACTAAACAGAACATGGATTTTGGAGAATTGCCCTCCTTATGTGAAACCCATCGGGGGTAAATGGGTTTATAAAATTAAACGACAACCGGATGGTTCAATTGAGCGTTACAAAGTTTGTTTAGTGGCAAAAGGTTTCATACAAACTGAAGGGGTAGATTTCCTAAAAATATTTTCACCAGTAGTTAAATCGGCGACTATCAGTATTGTGTTTGCTTTAGCTTCCATCAAGAATTGGCCTATTTAGCAGTTCGATGTCAACAATGCTTTTTTACATGGAATTTGAATGAAACTGTTTACATGGATCTCCCTCTCGTGCTCAATACACGGGATTCTAACAAGTGTTGTAAGCTTCTCAAATCTTTGAATGGTTTACGGCAATCTAGTAGAATGTGGTATGAAAAATTATCTGTTCTTCTTTTATCTTGTGGGTATCAACAGACCATCTATAACTATAGCTTGTTTTTTAAGATTATGGAAAATGAGATATGTATACTGCTAGTGTATGTCGATGATATATATCGTCATTATAGAAAATTCTGTTTCTGAGATGACAGCTCAAAAAGACCCTTGATTCTAATTTTAGAATAAAAAATTAGAATGAAAGATCTTAGAACCTTGAAGTATATTTTGGAGATTGAAATCACTCATTCTACTAGTGGAATTTCTCTGTCTCAACATCATCCTATCTTGATTTGTTGACTTTTTCTGTCTCAACATAAGTCCTGTCTTGATTTATTGATTGATTCTGGTTTACTTGGTGCCAAACCCACTTGTGTTCCAATGGATAGCACCACCCGTCTTCATCAGGATGATAGTTCTCCTTTACATGACCTATTTGTCTACCGCTGTCTTGTTGGCCGAGTAACCTATCTTACTACAACTCATCCGGATATTACCTATGCCACCCAACAGCTAAATTAATTCATGGCTGTCCTTACTCAAGCACGTCATAAAGCAGTCATTCGTGTACTACGATATTTGAAAAATAATTTAGGCATGGGTTTATTTTTTCCACAATATTTCACTCTTCAAACCAGTGGTTTCAGTGATTCTAGGTTGTTCAGATACTCGCCGGTCTATAACGGGTTATTGCTTCTTTTTGAAAGAATCCTTAGTGTCTTGGGAGACAAAGAAACAAACCACAGTGGCTAGATCATCCACCAAAATTGAATATCGAGCTCATACCAATACCACTTACGAGTTGTTATGAATTTTAAATCTTTACAGTTTTCTGTGTCGATTGCATTAAGCCACCAATTCTATTCTGTGATAATCAGAGTGTCCTCCATATTGCAGTCAATCCTGTTTTTTATGAACGCACCAAATACTTAGAAGTTCATTGTTGCTTGGTTCGACAAAAGACTCAAAATAAAGTTACTTCCAGTTCCTTCATCAGAACAAACAATTGACAGACATCTTTACTAAACCACTTCTAACTCAAGCATTTCACAATAAATTGTCTAAACTGGAAATTTTTTACTTATTTCATCCTCCAGTTTGCGGGATATATTAAATGAATCATCAGCTCACGCACAACCAAATGACAAAGAGGGCACCGGATTCGATGGTCCCAAAACGTTTGGACCATTAAATGGTCCCATAATAAAACATATTTTTTAAATTTTTTAATAACTGTTAAATAGTCCTTTTCTAATTTTAATTACAAATTAACCTCATATATTTTATTTAATTATAAAAACTATTTTTTATTTTATAAATTATTATTTTATCATTCATCTATTATGTTCATTAATAATAAAAAACAAAAACAATAATGAATTAGATTTTCCATTGATTGTAATAACTTTTTGACAATCCCAATCGTTTAAAAGTTTATCTTTGATCCGTTACATCCGTCGAGGATTGTAAAATCGTGTTTCTTAGAAAATCAATCGATTATTGGATTAACAAAACAATCGATTGAATTTCAGGTTTCTCATAATTCAATCGATTGGACTTCAGGTTATCACAAAAATCGATTGAAAGTTGCAAGACAGTATGGTTTGCCCAAAAATCAATCGATTGATCATATTACCCAATCGATTGGTTATGTTTTGAAGTTTGTATGTGACTAATGGCATATTCCAATTCAATCGATTGAAATGTAACGTAAATAAGTTTTTATCTACATCCAATCGATTAAAATATAGAATGATAAAATAGTTATATATATAATCAAATTTTACAAATAATATAGTCAAACATTTGTGTTTGCAGGGGATTTTAACGCGCCATAGCTAGCCAAGAAGAAAAGGAAGGGGAGCCTAAAATCAACCATGCTTGAAAACTCCGAAGCCAAAGAGAAAATCAATGGCAATCACCACAAGAACCAGGCACGTGCATAGCATGCATATTCTCGCCCCACAACACATCTCTCACCAGCAAGCTCTGGAATCACCAAAGTTTGAATCTTTTTTTTCTGGGTATCTCGGATCTGAGAAAATTCTCGGGTGGGTTGATTGAGAAAATTTGTGAGAAGTCAATCGATTGAGATTGCTAAAAGGTTATTATGATTAATGGAAGATCTAATTTATTATTGTTTTTGTTTTTTATTGTTAATAAACATAATAGATAAATAATAAAATAATAATTTATAAAATAAAAAATAGTTTTTATAATTAAATAAAATATAGAAATTAATTTATAATTAAAATTAAAAAATAATTATTTAATAATTATTAAAAAATTTAAAAAATATGTTTTTGTTATGAAACTATTTACTTGTCCAAACGTTCTAGAACCATTTAATCCTTTGCTGACAAAGAGGTCCAGGATACATGACCAAACTTTCTCTTCATTCTTATCACATTTTATTTCAACACATACTTTTTTTTATTTTTTTTGAGTAGTTGAGAGTTAATAGTTAATAGATAAATATTTATGAGATTAATTGATAATATCTCTATAAATAAGAAGACTCTGATAAAAAGATTTAATTTAATTTTAATTTATTTTAATATTTTAAAATTTAAATAAATCTGAGCTAATCTTTAAAGATAAAGATTTTTGTGTTTGGGCGGTTTATTTAGTTTCTCACAATCCCATCAACATAAAAGCAAGATGTTTGGGATTCAACAGTTTTCTTGGTCAAATATAAACACGTGCGTTGGCTTATCTAAGGGAAACAAAAACAATGGGAGGAATTGATAGGATCAGCACATTACCCGATGTTCTTCTTTGTCACATCCTTTCTTATGTGCCATCCAAGACAGCAGTGGCCACAAGCGTTCTATCAAACAGGTGGAGGAATATTTGGCACTCCGTCCCCGCCATCGATCTCGATGACTCACTCTACCTTCACATTGGAGACTACCATCCCTTTGCCAACGTCGCATACGCACTCATGCTTAGGCTACACGCCACGCAGCCAATCCTAACTTTCCGCCTTAAATGCCAATCGTCTCTCTCTTGCTTCCCTTGGGATCTAAATCTCTGGATCGACACTGCCATACAACACTGCGTTGAAACCATGGAGCTTTCGCTGCCACTTACTGCCAAGCTGCCTTCAACGGCTCTCACAAGCACGAAACTCGTGTCACTGACGCTAAGAGGATTAACGGTGGATAATGTACGGAGTGTTTCGTTGCCTGCACTGAAGTTTTTGCACCTTATCGACGAAGTTCGTTTCACTGAAAGTCGGTACTTGGAGATGCTGCTATCGGGCTGTCCAATTCTTGAGGATCTCCGGATCGGTCAACTGGAGGTTTGGTTCAGTCAACCGCCTTTTGTGACGGAATTTAACCTCCCCAACTTGGTCAAAGCAGATGTTATGAGTGTTTGGATTCCAATTGCCAAGTTTTATAACGTCAACTTTCTCTCTATTTGTGTGGTATGAATTCTTTCAAAGTGCATCATATCATTGCTACCATTGGGGTGTCAAAATTTTTGTTTTTGTTAGGTTTATTTTTATGAGTTTAATTTTGTGGTAAATGTAGAAAATAATACATAAAAGTTAAATTATTTTAAAATTTAAATTAAAGTGTGAGAATCATGATACTTTATGGCCTGAGAATACATTATATTGTATTAACAATTTAACATAGCTTACACTATTATTAAATTGAAACTTGATACAGTTATATCTTTGACAATTGACATGCTTTTATTATTATTTGATAGAAGTTGAGATTCAATTGGAATAAATTTTCTAATAACGGATAATGTCATAGGACTTGCTTCAAATTATGTTTAAAAAATAAGTTATGCTACGTGTACACTAAAATCAGCCACCAATGTAAAATATATGTTAGAATATAAATACACATTGAAAATAAATTAAACCACACATGTATTTATATACAAATACATTAGTGGCTGATTTTAGTAGTTAATTTTGGTATACAAATAGCATTTTTGTTAAAAAATATATATAAGAACATTATTTGTAAAATAGTAACCTGTGAACTTGTAATTCTACCCGTTTATGATATTATTTTTTATATGTAACTTGTGCAGGCAGAATTCCCTACTACTCCAGAATGCACCTTTCATAATCTAATTCGAATGCAGCTGCTTGTTACACGTTCTTGTAAATGGCATTTGTTGGTAGGTTTGCTCAAGTATTGCCCCAAGCTTCAATTTCTAAGCGTTGTTGTAAATGCCACGGTGAGTATGTATCTACTATCTATTATTTCGTTATTTCCAATTTCATTTAACCGATTTAATTAATTTCATGAATTATTGCTTTATTTGTCAGGTAACTAGTACAATTGCTAGTGAATTTGTTTACTCATCAAAATTGTTCATCCCTCAATGCGTTTCCATGAGGCTCAGTGAGTGTGTTCTGGAAGGTTTGTGGTCAAGTCAGGATATTCAATTTGCATCGTATGTTATGCTTACCGCAAGAGTGTTGCGGAGAATGGTGATACGCAGTGCCAGCTTCTTAAACATAGATACTAAGTTCAAAATGCTGAGGTATTTGTCTCTAGTTTCAAGGAGCTCTACAAGCTGTTCACTTATTTTTGCATGAGGAGCTGGTATTTATATGCTGACATGGGATGTTTAAAAGATTTCAATAAAGATTATTTGTTTCATGTTTAAAGGATTTTAATTAGGACAAATTACTTAATTAAATTATTTAGAATTTAAAATTATATTTGCAATATTTATATATTTATAGAAATTGCTATAAGAATAGCAATTTTAAAATTGAACCTAAATCACTATAAGTGTAGCGGTTTATGTGAATTGAGTGACTGCCATAAACCGCTATAGTGATTTCTGGACTGAGATGGCTTTGCAGAATTTATGACTAACCTTATTCCACCCTCTTCTTTTTCAACGTGTCCCTTAAATAAGGCTGTTTGTGGCCTTCCTCCAACACCACAACAATGATATCAGCTTCTAGAAATCTGCCATCCTTTAGTTTTACTTCTTTCACGTGAATGGTAGATTAAAATCATGTCAAACTTAGATTTGAAATTTAAAAGAAAATCATATCAGTAGCATAAGAGGTCACTTATTACCTTTTCATCAGAACTAGCAGAAGTCTCTACGCATACGTGCGGGTAATAGTAGTGTTTGGATGGTATAACTATTTTGCTTAAAATATTGGATTGAATACTAATATTGTATGTAATATATATAATAGTCTTTTGACCGATTTGAACACAGAATAATAAAACATAATATAAACTAGCAAGATACCCGCGCTATGCGTGGGAAGAGAAATAAATAGAATGATCATGTAAAAGTAAAGCTTAGTTTGAAAAATAATGATTTTTGAAATGAAAATTTAGTTTTGTAAAAATATTGTTAAGATTTAAAAATTTAGGTTAATAAGATATTTGTAATTTTATTGGAATATAAAGAAGATAAAGTATATGAATTGGATATAAGTAGAATATATTGTCTGTATTAATTTAGAATTTAATTTTGATACACTATCAGTGTAAAGTAGTTTTACACGTATATTCAATTATATAATGCCATATCAGCAAAAATAAATTTGTGACCCAGTTTATTCTTTTTAAGTGAAATCTATGAAATTTGACACCCAAAAAATAAATCTTTTTGAAAAATAATATTTAATTATTCAATAATTTTGAGATATAAAAATCATGTATGCATTATTAAAGTTGGTTGAATGTAAACTGAGAAAAAATAAGTTTTTTATAAACGAAAATACATGTATACATGAGATAATAATTAAGAAATAAGTAATGTTAAAAGTTTTATCATACATTTCTAAAGACTTCTGGGTAAACAATATTTTCTGTTTTGCCAGTGTTTTCATCATGAGCAAATTAAAATTTTTAATCCTTTCTTGTTAGTGATCCTTGAAATGGCAATATATAGTTGGCCATGTATGAAAACAGGTTTTTTTTAGTAGCAATCCGATGTGGTCTAATGATTGTCTTTGACTTTTGTTTATGGTCATTGCATAAGATAGCATGAGAGGGAATTGTCTCATTTGAAATCTAAATGGTAGCCTAGCATCTGATGGTGTGAGTGTCATTCTAGGAATAAAGACCTTATCGTTACATTGTCAGAATTTAATAATCTTCCCTCGATAACTTTATCTCCAAGTCCTGTAATTATCAATCTAGTATCATTGCAAAGTCTTGAAGAGCGAAAATATTACTATTTAAAAAAAATGCTATGAAGTATTGTTACGTTGTTATTTATAAGTGATTCTATCAAAATATAAATGATGTACTAAATTTTGTACTATTTAATCCAAACATTAGAATTTAAAATAGTACTTAATCTATATTAAACTACATTACATTATTTTCTCAAATACTAATAGTGTTCTTTTATTTTTCACACTAATTAACAATTTAAATATAGTTTACATTCACATCATAATTGTATTTTTCCTTTGTTTCACTTATAGTTGTCAGAACCGAACCGGTGATCGAACCGGTCAGGTTGCTGGGTCATTGGGTCATTGATTCAACCGGTGGGTCACTGGTTGAACCGATTAACCCGGTCCTATGCAAATAAAAAAGAAAATATAGTCAAAATTTTAAAAATTAAAAATTAAAATACATATTTTCACTAATATTTTAAAAATATCTAACTATTCTAAAACAATATGAAACAGGAACAATAAGTATTTTGTTAATTTTTCTCTGTCATAAATATTTTATTTTGTTTTTATATTAAAATAACTATTATTTTTAAATTTTAATAATTTATTAATTGGTT
>NC_029788.2:120405922-120433809 GCF_000816755.2 Arachis ipaensis
GATATTTTTATATATATTAATTTGCATATGAATTGTTAACAAGCTTAATAGCCTGGTGGTTATGAGAATCATGTTTTTTCTTGATGAGGGTGGTTCGAATCCCAACTTCAACATTTTAAAAAATTTTAAAACTCAAGCGGTTCGGTCGAACCGGTCTTACCGAGTTTGATCGGTTTTGACCGATTTTGCTGAAAGATATTTATATATATATTAATTTGCATATATATTAATAACAAACATAACAACTTGTTGGTTATGAGAATCATGTTTTTTCTTGACGAGGGGGGTTCAAACCCCAACTTCAACATTTTGAAAAAATTTTAAAACTCAATCGATTTGGTCAAACCAGTCTTACCGATTCATTTTGAATTTGACCAATTCGCACCGGTTTATTACCTCATGTGGTCAGATCATCGGACTGGACCGGCTTAGAGTCCGGTTCAGCGATTTTCTGATTTTTCTTGATGAGGGGAGTTCAAACCCAACTTCAACATTTTGAAAAAATTTTAAAACTCAATCAGTTCGGTCAAACCAGTCTTATCGAGTTTGATCGATTTTGACCGGTTCATTTCGAATTTGACCGGTTCGCACCGGTTCATTGCCTCATACGGTCAGATCATCGGACCGAACCGGTTTAAAGTTCGATTCACCGGTTTTTTGGTCGAACCGGCCAGTCCAATCCAATTTTGCTAACAATGGTTTCTCTCTCTCTCACACACACACACGAATAAATTGCAAATGTAGATAGAAAAAAGTAACACATTCAAAAAAAAAATATCAATAATAATAAAAGTAATAAAAGTGACTAATTCAGGAGCTGCTTCTATGAACTCAAACAAATACATCATTTAGAGCATAAATTTAAATTAAAAATGATAAAAAAAAATCCTGACTACTAAAAAAAATATCTATCCGTTTACATTTTTTGTATAAAAGACCTATTTTTTGGTACTATTCTTTGTATATTTTCTTTTAGCTAAACACTTCAACATTAAAAAGATATTTTTTCTTGGACTTTTTCTAAAATTATAGCCTTTGAAAAATCTCCTTTACTAAGATATAGAGGAATTACAATGCTCTTTTATAGGAACATTTGTCTTTCCTATATTTGTTAATATATATTTTTATAAGAATGAATATGTATATGTTTCTTTATTCTGCTATATCCTTCTTTACTTTTAGAAAACTTGAATCTACATGTCTATCCTTTAATTGGCTAATAACTTTTACAATTTTACTATCATGCTAGACATTGTCAAAGTCAATACACATAATTTTAAAATAAACGAACAAATCAATAGAAAAAATGGGAATTACAATTAAAATAAGCAATTTAAGTACAAATATATAAATGGAAGCAAATAGGCAATTTAAGTACAATTTTATTCATAAGAGGATAACCTTTTTCCTAGTAAGTAAAACTCACTACATGAATCATGTAATGGCATTTAGAATTTAGCTCATAGTTTACAAAAAAATTTTGTTAACGAACTTTGCACTAAACAAATATTAACTTGAAAACAAAGGAAAGTGTAGACAAAGACAATCTAGAGTAACAGTTTTCCTTCACTTTTCATCTTCTTTGAAAAAAATATGTTCATGTGTTACATTTTCTTTAGCTAAGCTTCGCTCAGATATTTTCCATGCTTGACATAGATCATACTTCTAAAGTTTTTTCCTTCTAAACTGTACACAATTTTGTTTAGTACGTCAAAAAGAAAAAAAAAAGACTTGACAATAATCTAAAATCAGCACATGAAACCCATATATGTGATGAATTAGAAACAAAAAACTCTTTAGGTGTCTCAAAAATATCGACAAATTTAGAAGTTTAGGAACACAATTTCTTGCAACAATACTCTATGCCTCATTTGTTGTCATAAACAGCCAAGCATAAAGCTTAATAAGAATAAAAATCCACAGTTTAATAAGAATACATCTATGGTAAACACTATTAAAACAAAAATAATAAAAAGTTAAAAATTTAGTGAGATAATTATAATTGGATATTTGTCCTAAATCCTTTAATAAAATCACTAAATGAAGCTAAAGAACTAAGAATTATTCATTCAAAGACAAAATTATATACTGATATTTGCACCTGATAAACATCTTTGGTGAGCTCTAACAATTTTGGAAAGCAAAGTATTTTTCAGCAAAATCTTATATAAAATAATCAAAATTAGAAAATTCAATTATGGTTAGATTGAATTAAACTGGGTTAGTGGTATGTCTTTTCATGATGGATGTCAACTAAAGTAATAGTAATATAGACTTCAAAGATTTAAAAAAGCAATAAAATAATTATTTCACTAATTAGAGTATATCAAAGAATTGATTCATGTACATAATTCACATAAAAATTTGTGATCATCACTTAAGATCAACTATCGAATTAATCCCTCCTATTAAGTTTGACTCTGGATCTATTGTAACATTTTCTAAAGTATTTGAAATTGACAACAAATATCCATTAATGTGAAGATAGTATGACTTGCAACTAAACTCATCTTACTAATATGTCTAATGAATTACAATAAAAATAAATGCTACAACTCATAAATAAAATGCTAACTATTCCTACTTTGTAGATTTGGCCAAATAAAGATAAAATTCTGTATTTTAAAGTATATATTTTTAATTATAAACTTATAATAAATTATTGTAGTTACTTAAATTTATTTTAACAAATAATTTGCATTTTATAGCAAAATGAAAAAAATTCTCTACAATTACTTTAACAAATAGTTCATGATCCTGATAATGTTTTTAATAAAATTGTATGCATAAAGGATCTAAAAAACTTCCTTTTATGTGCATCTTTTTTGAAAAATCTTAAAAGCTTCCAATAATAACTATTCTTACGATATTAGCCGTAATTAAGAATATTAATAAAAAAATAACATCTTAGCTCTACAATTGGCCATACTACATTGTTACTGAATGTTTTTTGTCCTTAATACAAGGCATAGCATTTTATACCTAATATTTCTACCTCAAATAAAAATATTGATAAATCTTCATTTAAATGTTAGTTCCAAATTTATACATTGTCAATCTTCTTTTGGATTATTAGTCTCTATTTTTTAATGCTTCAAATGAACATAAACACAAAGAAGGAATGGAAAAGGACAGTTTCATCTAGAAAATTAATATTGAAAAGCTTGAAAAAAATATATTCAAAAGAACATCAAAACATTATTGTGAATCATGAATTACAGAATGCTTACCTAGTACAGTCTTGCGAACCTTATAATTTAAAATTCAAGTCAACCTCATCAAATTCTATGAATCCAATTTCAAATGTTTATCATAAAATAAAACTTACGCAAACCTTAAGACAATATTTTTAAATTTTTTCTAATTTTTCAATAATTTTACCACTCAAAGTGACATAAATGTAGGTTTCTAAAATGAAATGACATTGCAAGAAGAAACTTAGTAATTACAAACTTTGCTTTAATAGCAGAAGTGTAAATAATTTTCAAGTTATGTTGCTTACATTCAATTTTTAACTTTTCCTGTTTTATAGTTTTGCAATAGCTTTCATTACAATAAATTTAAAATAATAATGATCACATTAGACTTTACAATAATGATGCTAACAGTACAATAGATATAACAAATCACAAGAAAGATTAAGAATATGTCCAATTTCTTTACTCTTTTCTACAACCAAGGGCTAATACTACTTTCCACCAAACTTCACAATAAACATGTAATTCCTAATTAGTTCTAAATTTAAAATTTCTTATATAGCATCCTTTTAAACTAAAAAATGCAAAGAACATCCATGTAAGTATGGAGTTACTCAGAGTTTATTAATGCTAATTATTAATTTGAAAATTTTTCATTAAGTCATGTATAAATCAATTTAGCATTTACCAAGAATGATTTCTTGCACTCCTTTGTAATAAGAACTCACCAGAGTCCTAAACCTTGCCTGTCCAGCTACAAAAGACGGATGCTATTTCAAGTCAATTTCCATCTCTTTAATTTAAAATCAACACCTGAGGATATCATGAAGTTGAAAATTATATCATTTCAAAACTTAAATCAAATTGTTTATTAATTTTATAGAGCAGACAATTTATGCGCAATTAGTTAAAGTGGACTCAATCAAAGGGATCTCATCCCCTCTATCAATAATGAACGAATGAATAAAAATATGTAGCCACAGACTTATGACTTTATGTATAAAATTATGAAAATAAATCTATGTGCTAATGCATCAATCCCTCATATGAACTAAATATCTTGAAGAGAACAATATCTAACCAAAAAAAGTCCAAAACTAATTTGAAGTTTAAGAATAAAAGGTTAATAATTCTTACAGCTCCTGGTGATGAAGATCCTTATACACTTTCTCAAGTTATTTCATCTCATCATTATTCCATCCACTTTGGTCTTCCTCAACTGTTTCCTCATATTCACTTTTTTCCTCTTCTTGTTTCTCCTCATCCTCCTCACCATAATTATTGACATCAAAATCACCTTTTCTATATATGCTCCATCTGCATCACCAAAACAACCCGTTCATCAAAAATACAAAATAATGAACCACTATACTTGCACAACACTGTAGAGAGTAAATGAGTAAGCAAACAGCTAATGTAGCCCTCAATCCATGTGAAACCTTAGCACTAAAAGTAACACCAAAAAGCAAGTAATCAAAGAAGCTCTATCTCTATTCGACTTAGCAACTACAAATAGTTCAAGTTGTACAGTCAATGTTCCACTTGCTACTCATAAAAGATAGCATTTTCTATGCTCTAATTTGTTTCAGAATTCAAATTTATTAACATGTGGATCAAAAAACAAAGAACAAATTGGAACAGAAGGTGACATCTTGGACAACAACTCTGTACACTATTTTACAAAGGAAAGAACTAACCTTTATTTGACAAATTTATAAATGGTTATCGATTTACCATTTTCCCCATTACAATATCTCATTTTTTCCCATCTAAACCACACATGCCAACATGCATTAAAGTAATAATTGAAATAATGCTAAAAGGCACCTCTTAAGTCCAAATTTGTGGGTGGTATAATAATCAAAATGCAGGAATCAAGCATATGTCAAAGATGACCAGATAACCACTTCAAAAGTTTTCAATTATTTCGCTGCTATCACGTTCATGCAACACAGGTGCTACACTTAGAACACTCTAGTACACATTATTGTTTCCTTTCCTTCTATTTTTTGTTTTGTTGCATTTGGATCTTCTCATGCTATTGTGTTTTCATGTTGGTGGTCATGTTTTAATCCTGGCCATTGATTAAAATTAAATGTTTATCTTTTAATGGTAGAGATTGAAACACAACTTAAAACATGAGAAGATCTGAATCTTTTTGCATCATCCTAACACAGAGAAAGCATAATTTCTTAAAGAAGAGACAATACTATCTCCTCTTTAAAAAGAGGGAGAAACTTAGAAAATCCAATTTTATTATTTATTTATAATGAAGAATTACCTTCAATGTACTTCTTTTGTCAATAAAATTCATTGATTCATCGTCCTGTAAATTGGAAACATAAAACAAAACCCCTCAATTAAGTTTATAGAAAAACAAAAGAGAACAGATAGTATGAATTGCTCAGGTTTTATGCTTTTGTTAAATAAACATGAAATAGTAAACTTTTTTATTTGCACAGTTAAGTCAACCATTTTGATTAAACAGAAAAAAAATAGATGTACTCAAAAATTTATGGTGCTTCAATTCATTGAATAAAGACTGGTACCTGAAGACCTCTAACTTACTATCAGTTGAAGCTCCATTTCAGAAGTGAAAAATACATAATGTTAGGCAAGTAAATATTCAAACAATTTAGTTGCTAATTACCTTAGTCATGTATTTCCACGGATACTGCAGTACTTTTAGTGATTACCCAATATTCCAAACAACCACAACTATAGAAAAATGTTTCAAATTGGGAAAACATAAAGATAAGTTAATAAATTTGTCACAAACCCATATTTAAAGAATCTAAGTGATACCACAAACAACAAATTCAACCTTACTTCATGAACAATCTTTAACAATGAAACTAAGGATTCCTTCCTTAAAAAGTACAACTATACCCGACTTTCCACGTTTTTCGGGAATCTGAAATTTAAGTCATACCAATATCATAATAATTAATAAGAATGAGAACCACCTGAACTTCTAATTGAGACAATAATTAGTAGATCTCATAATCAATTTCAAGATTCTTCTTATATATCAGTAATTACTTATTTCTTTTTTACCCAACAAAAGAAAGAAAGAAAGAACTTGAAGGAATTTGATATAACGATCAAACCTAAAGGGAATACTGCGGAGCTTCGTTTACTGTGGATCTGAATCCTTTTGCATCTTCCTAGCATAGAGAAAACATCATTTTTTAAGGGAGAGACATTACTATGTCCTCTTTAAAAAGAGGGAGAAACTTAGAAGATCCAATTTTATTATTTATTTATAATGAAGAATTACCTTCAATGTACTTCTTTTGGAAGTAAAATTCATCGAATTCATCATCACCTGTAAATTGGAAACATAAAACAAAACCCCTCAATTAAGTTTATAGAAAAACAAAAGAGTACAGGTAGTATGAATTGCTCATGTTTAATGCTTTTGTTAAGTAATATTGAAATAGTAAACGTTTCTATTTGCACGGTTAAGTAAACCATTTTGATTAAACAGAAAAAAAAATACATGTACTCAAAATATATATGGTGCTTCAATTCATTGAATAAAGACTGGTAACGGAAGACCTCTAACTTACTATCAGTTGAAGCTCCATTTCAGAAGTAACAATACATAATGTTAGAAAAGTAAATATTCAAACAATTTAGTTGCTAATTACCTTAGTCCTGTATTTCCACAGATACTGCAGTACTTTTAGTGATTACCCAATATTCCAAAACAACCACAACTATATATAAAAATGTTTCAAATTGGGATAATATAAAGATAAGTTAATAAATTTGTCACAGACTCATATTTAAATGATCCAAGTGATACCACAAACAACAAATTCAACCTTACTTCATGAACAATCTTTAACAATGAAACCAAGGATTCCTTCCTTTAAAAGTACAACTATACCATACTTTCCACGTTTAGCGGCAATCTAAAATTTAAGCTATACCAATATCATAATAATTAATAAAAATAAGAACCACGTGAACTTTTAATTGAGACAATAATTAGTAGATCTCATAATCAATTTCAACATTCTTCTCATATCATATATCAGCAATTACTGATTTCTTTTTTACCTAAAAAAGAAAGAAAGAATCAACCTGAAGGAATTTGATGTAATGATCGAGGCGCTTGAGTTTTGCAAGAATCTTATGCTTACCTGTGAATTATAGAACCATTTCTGACAACGCTTTAAGTTGCAACTCATTTGAATATGTCCGAAATCCTAAACAAAAACAAAACAAAAAAAATTGAATACTTGAAATAATCCGCAAAAGAAAAGAACTCAAATATTGAAACCTGAAGCCCAATAGTGTTAATCCCACCTTAGAATAAATAACTAACAGTAAAAACAGTATGCATTTGGAGGAAAAAGAAGAGTATGGAAGAATCTTTTCATGCTTTGAAGCGCGTGACATGCAGCAGATTCCAACGCCATTCCACTTTTCCGATAGCCACTTCTCCAATCTCTGTTTATTGCTGCGGTGGGACGTTCTTGAATATCCTTGTTCTTCCCCATCCTGCTTCCTCCATCTCTAGGTTGCCTCTTACTTCTCTGGACTTCCGAAATATCCCTTCCCATTTAGTACATTTAAGATAAACTCCAAATCTTCAGCTACAACCTCAACCCTATTGGTTGCTGGGATACCCTCCGCTGCTCTATTCACCTTGTGCTCATAGTCTCTGCTGCTAAACCTTCTTTTTCATCTGGGTTCACTAAGTGCTTTCTCCTTCGACACGCAGCTTTCCCTCACTGCCATAGACAAAGACATTTGCAACTTCCAACTCTATTTTGATGAACGGGACTGCCCAGCCGATCATGGTGACTTGAAACACAATTTCCAGCTGGTGACATGAAGAGAAAAAATGAGGAGGAAGAGGAGGATAAGAGGATGTGGGGGTGGTGGGAATGGTGAGATCACGAAAAAAATTAAGTTTCTTAATTTTTTTTAGCTTTTTAATTTTCAGTCGATAAAAGTCAAAAGGAAGAAAGCAATTTGATTTCCAGAAGGGATTTGTGCGGGAAAATTCCCGCTTCGCCGCACTGGAGTCTGGAGGGAAGTTTATTTTTTGCCTGCGACGTGTCGATCTGGAGAGAGTTTAGTTTTGGTGGGAATACTGTGGTGCTTCGTTTAGTGGACTACTTAACCTTTATATATTAGATAGATAAGGTGTGAAATTAAAGAGAACACACAAAGAAAAGAGTCATTGAATGTTTTAGTTGTGTTGTACTATCTACTATGTACTTCCTTCTAATTAAAAATGCAAGGTTCCAAAAATGGTGTAAAGAATAAAAGAAACACAATAAACAAAAGAAATATAAAAGATAGGAAGATGATAGAAATTGACACAGTCATTTAGATCTATGCTCTAATGAAAAATTGGAGAAAAATATGAGTATGAATATCCACTGCTTTGTTAAGTAACATTTTTTCATTTTTGCATCAAGTTGGAATATAAATACACAGAAAGATTATAATTTAACAGAAATTTAAAATATTTGAAAGCAATCCAACCAAGACAGCATAAAATGAAAGAAATCATGTTAATAGGATTTGAAAAGAGTTTAATATACTAAATAAAGATTTATTTGTCAGAGCACAATATGGTTTTTGTTCATGTTTCCTATTCTTAAAGCAGAAAAGTGCAACATACATTGAAAGGAACAGTTTTAAACTTGTTCAAGTAATTAAAAGAGGAAAAAATATTAAAAAGTAAATTTCCTAATGCTGAAAGAGAATTTTTCCTTGTTTAATGATGGTAATTGTAGGTTTGTCGTTATGGACCTGCATAGATTGCTGAGAAAATATAAGTAAATTTGTTTTAATCAACTAACAGATGCACATGCATGTTAAATGATACAAATAGAATACTGTTTTAGTAGTTTATTTTAAATTAGTATATTATTGTAATTGGGACTTTTATGAAAATTTAAAGTATATTGGAAGTGAAGTTTAGCAACATGGAATATTGATTATGGCAAAGAAGGTAAGGCAGATAATACTTGATTTCAAACATTATGCATCATGAGAAATCAGGATATTAATGAGGTAAATTGAAATATTAAAAGACGGGAGCATTGTTTCTTTTTTTTATAAAGAGTACTTCATACCGTTAGAATGTGATTAAAAAGAAAAGTTACCCATTTCAAAGCAAAATAACATTTTGGGGTAGATGACTTATCCTTTCAAATTGTCTGTGTTAGCATGCATGGGGAGGCATGATTGAGGAGTTGTAGAAAAATATAATTTTTTAAGTCACATAGTTGCGATAGGAATATAATAGCAATTTTAACAGTAATAGCAAAATTTTAATCATAATGGTAGAGTAGTGCATACCGGTATCATTTGAGAGATTTCTAAAAACTTCTTGGTATACCACATTTTGTGTTTCGGTTGAGTTGTTGGATTCCTCATGGGATATTACAATTTTTAATCCACTTTTGTTGGTAACTCGTGAAATTGCCACATAAAGTTGTCCATGCGTGAACAATGGTTGTTTAAGAAGTAATCCTACATGATTCAAAGAATGTCCTTGACTCTAGTTTATTGTGATGGCATATGAAAGCATCAAGAAAAATTGTCTGCGTTGGAACTTAAAAGGTAATCTTGCATCAGATGGGGTTAGAGTCATTCTTGGTATGAAAACTTTTTCACCAATATTATTGTCTGACAAAACTTCTGCTTTGATAACTTTATTTCCAAGTCTTGTGACAATCAATCTAGTTCCATTGCAAAGACCCGCTGAATGATCAATATTTCGTATAAGCATCACAGGACAACCTTTTTTAAGTTGTAGCTCATGACTGGGGAGGCCGGATGATTTAATGGTTGCCAAAAATTCCGGTGTGAGTATGCTTTCAAACGTGTTGTTAGCTCCGTCTTTAAAGCACGCTGAGTTAGAACTCACATATGTTTTCATTTCATTCCCATTTAAAGAGAGCATGTAATTATTGACCTCTTCAACAACATTAATGGTAGGGGCTAAATCAGCTCGACCTTGGAGATGTAATGGATTGCAAACATTATTTAAGTAATCAGCATAAATAGCTCTAATTAACATTGATACTGCAACCATCATCCGAGTCTCCTAGTTTACCATCTTCTATGGCAAGAATCCAATTTGCAAATTCTTTCAATTCCTTAACACTATGATCCTCATGCATAGAGTTTAAATGCATATTTTGAGTCAATTTTAAAATTTGACATTGTTCCCACAAATATGATGAGTTAATTGATGCATCAACAATGTCTTGTCTAGAACCCTTTGTTATGACTGGAAGAATCTGCCTGAAATCCCCTCCTAAGACAACTGTTTTTCCTCCAAACGGTAAGTGCAAACTTGCATCATTGGTATGACGCAATAAGTCCCTTATTGTTCTATCCAGTGCCTCAAAACAAAATCGATTCATCATAGGAGCTTCATCCCAAATAATAAGTTTCGTTATTGAAATTAATCCAGCCAATGGACTTCCTTGTTTGATGTTGCACGTAGCACATTCATCTGGAGTAAGAGGAATTGCAAATCTAGAATGTGCAGTTCTTCCACCAAGTAACAAAAGCGATGCTATTCCACTTGAAGCAACCGTTAACACGATTTCACCTTTTGATCTAAGAGCAGCGGAAAGAGTTTTCCAAACAAAAGTTTTTCCTGTTCCTCCATAACCGTGTAAGAAGAATACCCCACCGGAATTTGATGTGACAGCTGCTATTATTTTGTCATAAACATGCTTTTGGTCTGTATTCATCTGTGATAGAAATTGCTTGTGTTGTTTAGCTAAGCTAACAGTGCACGATCATAACGAAGCTCATCTAATATTAACTTGTTCTGAGAGGCTTGCTCCATTGTGAACTGAGTGTCATCTACATCAGGAAATGGCATTGTTGGAAATTCTCAGAGTGACTTTCCATTTCTATTAAGAATTTTCTCAATGTCAAGAAGAGTAAGTTGCAACAATTCAGCTTCTGATAAAACCAAATCTACATGATGAAAATCAATTGTACGTATGTAAGAAACTATAAGGGTAAGTATGTAAACTTTTTGTTGTTGATATTGAGTAATTAAAAACTTTTAGGCCACAATATGAAAGGAAATTTGAAAAAATGAATAAATATCCATTTAAAATTAATCTTAGGATATGTAAAATAAATCAAAAACCGAAAAAGAGAGGATGGGAGTGAACCTGGTAGGCAAAACATGTTTCTATGATCATGTTGTATTCCATCTGATAGGAGACTCCAGCATTTTTGCCAAACTACTTCTGGTCTAATCATTGAATGTGTCCATAGTAGTGTGACAAATAGCTTACGCAAATAATATCCAGAACCCCAATGACTTGCTTCTTCAATAGCATCAATATATTATTATATTCCCGATCATCATCCAATAAACCTCGGGCATAACATGCATCTCGAAATGATGAATATACAACATTGTTATAGGTTCTAAGATCTTTATAACTTTTGGGGCCTTTTACAATGTTCAATAACATTCTTAGGTAGTATAATTCTCCAGATGATGGGGGAACAAAGAATAATCTCCCAATAATAGAATAGCTTTTCTTGGCTCCCAAATCCTAAGAGATGGCTTCCAAACAAATTTTGTTGGAAAATCATTGTAAGTTAATTCCCTTGCAACAGCATATTCTTTGTTAGCTTTAAACCAAGCCACAAACATTGATTCTCTGACAGTTGCTTTATCAACAATAGTTTGCAATGCATTATCATCCTAAAAAAGAATTGTATGTTCATCAGGCAAGTGAAAACTTAATCGTTCAACTGATGGTCTTCTATAGTGGATGTCAAATGCAAATATCATCCAAGTAGATTCACATGGAGAAACGTATCGACAATCATAAAATATTTTAACTTCATCAACAGCAGTGGCTGAAGTTTCATCTCTTCTTTTTGAATAGAAAGAAGCTGTAATGCGATCAGTTCCCTTGTTGACATACTTAAATAAGTATTTGATTGACCTTGATTGATTGCACCACTCGACATTTATATGGGCACCATACCTTAAGAGAAGAAATCTATTGTGTGGCACAACATAACGATTATCCAAATCAATGCCAAACACCTCGATTGTACGACCATTGCTATGACGTCTGTAACTTGTATATCCGTCTTGATCGATAGTACTGTTCTGAACAAACTTTTTTGGGAAATGACGAATGCAGCGGCCGTTTTCCATGCAGGGTGAGTTTTTCCTTGCTGATCCACATAGACCATGCATCATTGAACTCTTTACAGCCTGATAATATTCATGATCAGTTGTTGGATCTGGAATCTCTGCAGAGATGATTTTATCAATGTCATCTGGAGTAGGAAACTTGTGTTCTGGTGCAAGGAATAAAAGTATATGAGCATGCGGTAATCCTCATTTTTGAAACTCAATTGTGTAAATCACTGAAAAAAATTTCCATTCAATTCGTTAGAATATGTGTAATTGTTGAAAGAACAAAATGTAGTAGAAATTACAGTGTAAGAGATTACCTGCTCGTGATCTACCAAATATATTGTTCTTGTCGATATCTCTAATGAGCTTTTCCAATTTCAGTTTGAACATTCTGTAATCTATATCAGGTCGATCTTCTGCTTTCAATTTGTTATCTTTGCAATAATCTGCAATCTCCTTCCATTGTGGGTTGCAAGTGAAGGTTATGAACAAATTTGGATATCCGATTGCTCTACATATTGCCATTGCATCTTGATATTTTGAATTGTATATCTTGGACCTCCGGTGAAGCTTGCTGGTAGAACAATTCGCTTGCCAAGTGTAGATGCCTGTGTTTCACCGTTAAGAACTGCATCTTTTAGGCCTTTATAAATCTCAGCTCTAAACTGTTTTTACTTGAAGTATACATATTTCAATCTAGCAGCTTCGATCATTGAGAACGCATCACCTATAAGCTGCTGGAAAAGTCGTCGAGAGTAAATCAGAACACCTTCACACCAAGGTCTGTGTATGCGAAAAAGTCTCTCATGCTGATAAATCCTGGTTCACTTGTCATATTCTTAGGTAGTCTGTTCAATGGAATCTTTTCTCTCCAACCGTCCTCCCCAAATGGAAAAAGGAGTGGATACTGCAGACACAAGTATGCAGGATTCAATTCAGATATCCATTTAAGTATTCCAGATTTTGTTTCAATTACAATATCTCTTTCTTTGGTGTGTCCATCAAAATCACCCACAAATAAACTTGCGACTTCACTAACAGAGGGTAGATTGTACCGTCTTCCATCTCTACCTCTTTTACCAAACAGTCGAAGTTTGATATCTGTTTGTGGATTAGTTCTAACCATTTCTCTTAGCATATGGAATGATTTTGCAAGAACATTATGTATATCTAGCACGTTGATTAGATCAGAAACTATCTCGACATTCAACGGGTTTGACTTTTCGCTTGAGCTGCAATTAACATGACAGTTGTGATTAATATTTTAAATACTTTGCAGCAATGAAAAGATGGAAATTTAGGGATTAAGATTCAATACTAACCTCACAACTGATGTTCGATTATTTATCTCATTTTTCGTGTCATAAATGTAAAGTTGAGCAAATTTTGCAGTGCTTCCTTCTATTGGTAGTAAACTGCCCATGAGATGATAATTTTGGCCGTGTAAGATGAACGTGGGGGGTGCTCGGCCTTGGTTAATTGATTTATCTACTTTGCCACCAAACGAAGTAAATGCAAACATACTATTGTATGTTCGAGTGTTTTTTTTGGAAATGGGTTGCCTTAGCACTATTACCAAAGAATAGATCATTAAGTGCGTTGGGCAGTTGTTGTAAAAAAGGAAATTGAACTTGACTTTGGCGACAACATAACGTAAACTTTGGATTAACAGTATTAAAGTGTTTGTCGATACGCTCTTCATACCAGAAATTGGAACCACAATGCTGACACTGATATGTTGGGTTCCCAAAGTCTAGATAAGCTAGAGCTGAAATATTATAGTCATGAGTTATCATGTATGTTAGTTAAAGAAGGAAATAAGTAAATCTGCTAAAGTTTTACCTGCCGGAATCACATTTGTAGTATTATTATTCTCATCCAATTGCTCTGATTTATATAGATTGGTGTTAGGGTTGTGTATTATTTATACGGATGGAAAATGAGAAATGATTTCTTTATAGATATCGATGAATTGAAACTAACCTTCATCAGGGAGTTGGTTTGATAGTTGCAAATGATTAATATTGTTATCCTCATCCTCTATATCTGCAAAAACATTCATACAATACCGTTACTTGTTTGTTCTGAAAGGTAGTAAGTTAATTTAATAGATACAAAGACTTTTGATAAATACCTCCTTCTTGTCGACTGTGGGGAACACTTCCAGAATCAAAGTTATCAACATGTATGAGTCCGCTTAAGTTACATGAATATTGCACATCTGTCCAAAGAATAGAAATCACAAATGACCTTATGAAAATAATCCAGTCCTTCTCTTTTGACAGAAGAATTTGTATGTTTAGAAAGTTTAGTTATAAAGGCTAATTATTGTTTATCAACTGGATTAAGCGATGATTTTAGGAGGAGAGCTATATTGAATTTTAGGAAGGGGCAAAAAATTAAGTTTGTAATAAAAGAAGAGTAAAATCAAAATTTTAAAGAAGACTAAACTAAAATTTATATACAATTTATGAAAAAAATTTGAAGGGGGGTGTTTCATTGCCTCGCCTAGATGATTACATAAAATCTTAAGATACGTAGGAGAACATGTGGAAACACTGACTTCATGTAGTTATGCACTAAAAAGGAATCATAACTGCTAATAAAAAAAGATATATATCCATTTACATCTTTTTTGTATAGAAGACTCATCTTTTGACTGTATTTTTTATATACTATTCTCTGATGTCATCTACTACAGCAGCTAAACAATTTGACTTTAAAAAGATATTTTTCTTTAGACTTTCTCCAAAATTTTGGCTTTTGAAAAAATGCTCTTTTTTAGGAATGCTTTTGTCTTTTCTGTATTTGTTAATATATATTTCCATAAGAACAAATAAAAAACTATCCTTTCATTCTACTATATCCTTCTTTGCTTTTAGAAAACTTAAATTCATGCATCTATTCTACAATTAGCTAATAATTTTCGCTGTAATATATTGAACATAAAACAAAGTCAATACACACAATTTTGCAATAACTTTTGTATCCAATGTTAGCCAGAATAAATGAAAAAAATCAATAAAAAAATGAAAATAAGAAAATTTGAAATCGTATTTTTTTTAAAATAAGCCATCAAACAAAAGTAGACAATTTAAGTATAATATTATTTATAACAACATAACATTTTTTAAGTATATAAAACTCACAGTGCTAAATAATGTAATGGCATTTAAGATTTAGCTTTAATTTAGTGAGACATTCAAGTTAGCAATACAATGATACAATCTTGTGTATATCCTACTGGATGTGCATCAAAATTTATTCTTGTTTCCAAGCATAGCCTGAATTGTTTGCTCAAACAAAGATTAAGTCTATTCAAGATCATTAATATTTAATGTGGCTTAATGGCAACCATGATGACTAGTAACTGCCAATGCTTTCTCTTCTACTCCAGCTCCTCCCAGCAAGTATTGCTATTATTAAATGCATTCTAGGACAACATCTTCTACTCCAGCTCCAAGATGCTCATGAAACAGATGCAACAGTTCTGCAAAAGTCATCAGAATATTATTAGCAAAACTTAAAACTATTCAAAGAGAACTTAAAACTATATACATCATCTAACTTCTGAAGCCATTAAAGTGCTGCCTCAAGACATGTTACTTAATATTAATATAACATACCAAAAAAATATTGTTACTAATTTAAAGTATTAAGTAATTAAAGATAGACATAGCAACCTTTTCTAGTAGATGTAAGCACAGAGTGAACAAATGCACAATTTATAGTTAGTCTAAAATAAATATAAAGAAAGGTGAGTTACCGTGTGGATTGGAGCTTCACATCCTCCTTCAATAAGCTGCATTTACATAAAAAGCCATTACAATAGGACATAAATTTCTATTTTAATAGGACATAAATTAAATCAGTATGGCAAAGATATATCAGATGACTAAAACTTGAATCCACCAACTGGTCCTACTTGAAGAGCACCTTGAGTAACATCGTCCATCAGCCCTGGTCCAGCCCCTGACCATGAAGTGCAATCCAAAAGATTTGCAATCTGCATAGCACACATACAAAACAGTAAATAACTATTATTTTCTTCTATAGAAAAAGATTTTATCAGAAAGAGAAATGAAAGAGATGAGACATCGTCATATAAATACAAATTAAGATATACAAATAGATATATTCCTACAACTAATATAACTATTCTACATAGCCCACCAAATTTGTTGCATAGTTCTAGGTGTTTCTTATGCGGTTGAGCCAAAATATTCACAGCCACATAGATACCTAAAGAAAGAATATGGCAAGTTTCAATGATAGTACCTAAGAAAGAAACAGGCTACGAATTTATAGATTTATGTAATCTATAACACTTAAATACATGAGCTTAATGATAGATTTGCAGAAGTACTATTGGAAATATCCACAACAAACTTATGAACTCATGTGACCTCAAGTTGTTGTGAAGATTTGGTTTCAAAAATCTCTATTATTGCTCCAGACATTTGGATTAAGAGAAATAGGCATAAAATACACATACAATGAAGCATATTTGGACACGAATGTTTTTTATTCATCTTGATCAATCATTCCATTATCTTTTGTATTAGCATCACTAAAGGTGCCTGGAGTAAAATATATACAATTTTAGAAACATTAATTTCAAAGAGCACTTGAAAGGTAGTAAATAAGGGAAGAAATCTTAAGAACTTTATTTAGATGCAAAACAAAAAAACAAAGAAAAGAGAGGAAATAATAACTTTAAAGATCAATCACAATAACATATATTAATCATGCAACAGAGAACATCCTTATGCTGAAAATGTTTTCACATTAAGACAGAGCATTAAGAGAAAATAGATGAAGCAGGTCCCAAGGTTGTCAAACTCGCGAGTCTAGGTAAACTCGTGGAGCTGACCTAGACTCGACTCGTAAACTCGACTCGTAGACTCGTACGAGTTTACCTCCATTTTTTGGCCCAAAACGACGTCGTTTTGGTGAAAATGGGCTCCTAAATCAAACTCGCTGACTCGCCCTCAAACTCGCGAGTTTGACCGATTCTGTCCGAGTCTAGCCGAGTCTACCCGAGTCTACCCAGAAACGAGTTTGTGTCCGAGTTAACTCGATTCTACTACCTAAACTCGTAAACTCGTACGAGTTTACGAGTTAACTCGCGAGTTTGACAACCATGGCAGGTCCCTTACTACAGAAAGTTTTTTACTCAACAATAAGTGGAAGCAAGAAGCATCCTTATGACGTCTTAGGAACCTTACAATCTCAAAAGATGTCAATTTGTTTTCATTTGTCTATTACAAAAGCTTGAAAACAAAAATGCTAAAAAATTAATTGAGAATGCTGTCATTTGTATAATAGTTAACCTCTTTAAAATAACATATCTGTTATTCTTTGATGTCCCATTTTCATTTCTCCATCAGTTTGAAATGCAAAATGATGAAATTTGTATAGTTTTGCTTTTTTAAATTAGTTATTAAGAAATAAAAGTGGCTACTAATGAAAATATACTTAGATTACCATGCATGTGTCAAGCTTCCATATTAATGTAGAGCAATGCTTACAATTATAAACCCCTTCGAAAAAGGATCTTTCTTAGGAAAAGCAAAGGTAATAAAAGCTTATGCACTCTAAAGTCATAAGAGGCAAGAAGCAGGACCGTGCAAAAAACAAAAAAATGGCCATGTTTTGTTGGATTTGTTTAAAGCACATATTTTGACATCTCTCTTATGTGAACATTCCACAGCTGTAAGCTTGTTCAAACTCAAAAAAATGACTGAACTAAAAGTAGTGTCTATAAATTCATATAGAAAATGTTATCTTTAGAAGCAAATAACCATAGAGAAAAGTATGTAATAAAGTTATATAAGATGAGCGAAAATGAAAGCCTTGATGACTTGTTGGGATGCAATTCCACCAACCAAAGCAGCCACATCATGAAGCTCTGTCGCACCAAATTGACACATCAAATTGATAAGATCCCCTGCTAAAGCAGCACCATTGTATATCTTGATTTGTTGCAGAGTAAAATAATCATCATAATATACAAAGTTTGATATTGAATAAATGGCAACTAACCAAGCACCTCAAAAGCAACCAAAAAATAGTCCATGTATTCAGTCAAATTTCAACATCAATATATTCAAACTGATTTTACATACAAATTTGTTCATGCAAACTATATTATTTGTTCTAATATGGTCAATTCTGTCCTCTTCAAATACAAATCAATTAGAGTGTGTAATCAGACTACTGTCCAAACATTAAAGAAATAAAATATAAACTAAGATATTATATCCACTTCAAAATTTTGCATCATAGTGATAAAATAGCTTCACAAAAGAGTTTGTTTGTCCTCTATCAAGCATTTTTTGTATAGCTTGTAAATATTTTAAATACAGTAAATATTATGAATTGTAAAATCATCGGCATGTTCAGTGACGGATCCAGAAAATTTTGATAGTGGGGGCAAAATATATATAATATAATAAGTGACAAATTCAGAGACAAAATTAAATAAATTAAAACTTTGAATATCAATTTAAATATTAGCTCATTATATATTTATATATAAATATATGTATTTTTAATTTATTTTTAATTTGTATTTTTTATTTCAATATGTATACATGTGATTATTTTTTATGTACATATAATATAATTAGTCTTTAAAATATATAATTTATAAATTAAAACACTAAAATAGTAATTTAAATTATAACATATAATTTAAAATTGGGTAAAGTATACTTTTTATCCCTGAAATTTAGCAAAAATTTTAAAAGTACCCCTAAGTTTTATTTTGTTTCAGTTTTGTCTCAAAAGTTTTTTATTTGCATCAAATATACCCTTGACGGCTAAATTTTCAAAAAATTTAAGACTAATCTAACAATAATGCATGAAAACTATGCTTGATTTGCTTGTGTTGAGAGTTGTTCTTATCAAATTGTTGTTGAATTAGTCTTAAATTTTTTGAAAAATTAGCCGTCAGGGGTATATATTTGATACAAATCGAAAACTTTTGAAACAAAATTGAAACAAAATAAAACTTAAGGGTATTTTTGAAACTTTTGTCAAATTTCAGGGACAAAAAATATACTATATCCTTTAAAATTTTATTATTTAGGTTTTATATTTTAAAAAAATTGAATAATCTTTTTCTTAATAATACAATCGAAATATTTCTCTTTTTATGTAGAATAATACTACATATTCAAGTTTTTTGTTAATTAAGTCCAACCAAATTAGTCTGAGATAACAAAAATTAGTTATGACTAACATTATTCAAAGTCTTATTGTTTAATTTGATTAGACTTAGTTCATAAAAAAATTTGAATGTGTAGTATTACTCTTACATAGAAGCAATTTTTATTGGAATTCATAGTTTAAAAAGTTCTTTCAATTAATACAGTTGTTACAGAAAAAAAATTAAAACTAATATAAAAAAGATAAATAATACTCTTTCGAGTTGATTTCTAAGAAAAAATAATAAATTTTATTTAAATTGAGAATTAATCATTCTAACAATATCTAATATAAAATTCTTAAATTGACTATAAAGTACCAAAAATTAAGTAAAAATTATTGTGGGGTCAAAATCAATAATTTAGTGGGGGCAAATAAATTTTATTATCATATACTACTCAAAAAATTTTCAAATTGTAGTGGGGGCGCTTGCCCCTACACTTATACACATGCATCCGTCCCTGGGCATGTTCATATTATTTGTATAAAGATATGTATGCATAAGCTATGAGCATGGTCAAATTAAGCATACCAAAGCTACTCAATGATTGTAGAGCTATTTCTACCCTTTTTAAAATGTTCATAGGCACACTGTGCATGTCGCTCCCACTGGTCAACTGCTTCAAGCTGATGAACACTGAGTGTAGCTGCACAAAACTCATCAAAATCCATCCTCCTATATTGCAATGCATTAAGCTGCAACTCAAATTTATTTTAATCAGCGAGCACTATTGGTGCAAATCTTATTTATATAATTTATGGAAGCATTGGCAGTTAAATTATAGAACTTACTGGTCCAAGTAAGTTAGAAATGTGTGACTCCTTCACAGCATCTATTCATAGTATTGAAAGCTTCTCTGATGACTTCTTTATAATATTACAAATGCAAAAGGGATTATTAGCTTGGTGCACTAATGATATGCTTCATTGTCTTCCAAAAAGCAAAAGTAAAGATACAAAGAATAAAAACACCAAATTAAATAACTACATTACCTCATCTTTGAGCATGTGAATTGTTAACAGAACCTGTGCTGCTACAACTAATAAAGCGAATAATCTAAGTTACACCATCATTTATGAAATGAAACTGTTTTAATTTCCCTAGGTTTACATAGAATTTAACCAAAATTTTCATCCCTAAGATACTACTGCTCCAGTATTACAGTGATTGAGGAGAAGAAAAGATTGGAAAAAACTGATAACAACGAAATAATTTTAGGCTAGAAGTAAATAGTTGGACAGAATCTAAATTGGTAGCATTAGTAGCTGTGTTTTGCCTTTGAAACTTAAGTTGTGCTACTAAAAAATGGTAACTTACATTATAGATTACACCCTACATCAATGTTTCCAAAAAGGTCCAAAATCTTTAACTCGCCATACCTACACACCAGAAACATAAAAAGATTAGTGGAAAACATTGAGCAGAGAAACTTCAAGTCATTTGGGGTGGAGTGAGCTGCTGCACGACTTGGCCTTTCCTGGGCAAAGCTGTCCGATTCAGAACAGTGGGGTTGGGTTGTCGCTGCAACATACTTTGTGCGCGTCGCCGTCGCGCTTCGCATCACCATCTCTAGTGCCGATTCCTCACCATCGATCAATCATGTGTATAAGATTGAATTGAGAGAGAAACAAATTGAGGAAAGAGAGAGAGGGAGAGAGAGAGAAATGATAAATTCGAAATTTTTTTTGAAGAAGACTGAAACTTTAAAACTCATTCAAATTTTTTTTCGGGAAAATTCCCACTAATGAGTTTTGTTTAGTATTTGAAATCAAAGCATTTGGCTGATCAACGAAAGGCAATTCATGTGATGGTGTTATCAGCCAATCAAATGCTACGATTATCAACTGTATTTGGATAATTGGAATTTCGGAATTAGGGATACACAAAGTTTGAATTACCTGGAAGTCTTCTGTGCAAAACAAAGCTTCATCCGTCTTCTCAGCCTCCATCGTCCACTCACGCTAGTTTTAACATCCTATTATGAGGAGGAAAAAAATAAAACTACATAGGACAGTTGTCACTCTCTCAGACATCATTTAACAGTGCTAAATAGTGTCTGAATTCACTGTTTGGCTAGTTAACCATTATATATTAATAGATTGGCTATTCCTTTAATAATATTGACCCCCTTTTTTGCATAGTATCCCTCGTACAATCTGGTAATCATCCAGAAAATAATTATCAAAAGTGATAGAGAGAGCAAGAGACAAATATAAAACTATCTAGATAGCAAAAGCAGTTTAAACACACCATTAATATTGGCAGTAAACATTCTATGTATAAAAACTAATAAATTTTATAGATAAGGAGGAAACATTAGCAAATGATAATCTTATTAAATAACTTACCACATCCTCAGGGTCATCCGGTTCTATACGAAGCTTTGCTAGTAAACTTGGTGATTGAACATTGATAGTTGCCGCTTGTGCAATTTTCTATTTGATAGCCTCGTTTATAGTTTCAATAACTCGTTCAGCTTCTAATAAAACATCGAAAGAAATTAATTGCTGAATATACCATTCCCCATCTTCACTATAAATAGCCTGAATTTTACTGTCAATAGGATATTTATCTTGAGGATCAGAACTGATCTTTTACTCCTAAGAGTGAAATAACAAAAATAGTTAATTATGATCATGAGAAAAATATTGCATTTAAATAATTTCAATCGTTTGAAATGAGCACTTGCTCATATAATCTCAATTCACTAGTACAATTGCGAAAGCATAGTAACTTAAGTTTTAAAGACAATATCACAATATGCTACACCATTCAAATTCATAAATTCACTGACAGTCAGAATTGTAAATAAGACATACCACTTCATTATCCTTATGTTTTGACAAAGTAAAAGGTGCACTAGCATTTGGACCGGCATTTGAACCACATATTTCATTATCTTGTTCAATTTCTCGAGTCCAGAGCAATCAATTCATATCCATAATCAGCAAAACCAATTCAATAATTAACAAAATCAGCATATTCATAGTCAGCAAAGCCAATCTCTAACCTAATTCAACAATAAAAGTAACAACAATAACATTTCAACCATTTAAACATTTTAAGTTTAACTTCTTCCATATTCTAATCAGATTCTTAAATCATATTCTAATCGATGAATTAAATATTAAAAATTAATATAGAATATTAGAATAACTAGAAAAAACTTACATATTGACTATTGTTGTAGCTGCAGAATCAAGCAGTGTAGTGCAGGCATCAATACCCGCGGAAGAGAGGCGAGGGATGGATGGGGACGTGGTGAGACGCGAGCACTCACCAGGCGTTGGGTGCAATGATGGCGGATGAGCAGAATACGAGACAATGGGAGCAAGACAGCTAGCAACGAGCACGCGAGGGACGACAAGCAGAGGAGGTGCGACGAGACGCGAGCGTGCAGTGGATCTGGTGAGAGCACACAATGTGGTGAATCCGGCGAGAGGAATGGCAACGGAGGCGAGCGTGTGGTGGCAGTGAACCGATGTGAGAGTGAGAAGGCTGGGGGAGAGGGGCGGCGCTGTGCCTCTATGTGTGGGAGTGGGAGTGAGAGCAAGAGAGCTGGGGGTGGGTTTGCGATTTGAATTTAGAGCAAGATTACCGGTGCATAAATCCACCGGTAATGCTTTCTGATTGGCCAAAACGCATCGTTGCACTAATCAAGGTTACAAGTGGATTTGGTAAATCCGACGGTAATGCTCGCACCAGTTTTTTATTTTTTTCCCTTCATTTATTACCAGCAGATTTATCATCAGAAAATCAAATTCGATGGTATCTTTTTTATCCGACAAATTTATTCTCAAATTTTCTGGTAAATCTGTTGATAAAATCACCGCTAATATCCGACGCTAAATCCGATGATAAATCCAATAATATTCAACATTTTTCTTGTAGTGTATCCATGAGTTTAAAATAAGAAAGGAAGATGAATTTGAGGACTTATGATATATTTTATAATTTTCTCTTTTATTAGAATTCAACTATATTAGGTAGTAGGTATACACTAAAATTAGTTACAAGTATAAAATATATGTTAGAATACAAAATATGAGTGAATAGTCAAATTGATCCCTAAAAGATTATACGATCTCCAATTTAGTCCCTGAAAGATATTTTTAATCAAATTCATCCCTAAAAGATTTTAAGTTAGTCACGTTAGTCCTTCCATTACTTCACTGGAAAATGATTAACAGAAGCTGACCTAGCACGTTAAAATTCATGTCAACACACCCCTATACATCTCAATTGGATGCCAGCATGAAAGCTTTACAAAATTTTGTCAAACTAATCCCTAACTAATAATAACCCTAATCCCAAAATAGTGCATAAATGTTAGCGGCGAGATTTCTGTCGGATTTACCGTCGGATTAGGTAGCAGATTCATAACCCTAAAATATTATCGTCGGAATAACATTTCCAATGGTAACGTCAACGGTAATATTTGGAGGAAAAAAAGAAATTCTTGGTGCACCCACTACCGTCGGATTTACTGGCGGGAAGATCCACAGTAACAAAGTGCCACCAAGAGCATCGTCGTTGCCACCCCCCTTTCCGTCGTTGCCAGCCCCTCTGTCTTCTCCTTCTTCCCCTGCCCCCTCTTTCTCTCTGTCTCTCCTTCATCGTCACCACTGTCTGCAGTCACCTCCATCTCCTGTCACCAATATCTGCTGCCATAGCAACTTTGACGACCACCACTGCAACATCTACGTCTTTCCTTATTTCTGTTGTTCTTCATTACAGGTTCAATGAACAACTCTTTTCCAGTTCATTTAATTTTAGTTTAATGTAGTTTAGGTTTGCGTAGAATTTCAATTTTAATTTTGAATCAGTTTCAAAGTTTGTTCAGTTTAGTTTTTTAATCTTAGTGTATTTAGGTTGATTAAGTTAGGTTAGATTCAATACATTAGGTTTTGAATAGTCGAAGTGTTTGGAATTGTCTAATTGTGTTAATTGTTGCGTTGATGACTGTTTTGCTAAGAAATTATTGCTAAGATTATTTGATAATTATTTAATTTTAGTTTAATTTAATTTAGGTTTGAGTAGAATTAGAATTTTAATCAGTTTCAAAGTTTGTTCAGTTTAGTTTTTTAATCTTAGTGTATTTAGGTTGATTAAGTTATGTTTGATTCAATACATTAGATTTTGAATGCTTGAAGTATTTGAAATTGTCTAATTGTGTTAATTACTACGTTGATGACTATTTTGCTGAGAAATTGTTGCTGAGATTGTTTGATAATTTTTAAATTTTAGTTTAATTTAGTTTTGATTTAAGTAGAATTATAATTTTAGTTTTGAATTAGTTTCGAAGTTAGTTCATGTTAGCTTTCAAATCTTAGTATATTTAGGTTGATTAAGTTATGTTTGATCCAATACATTAGATTTTGACTACTTGAACTGTTTGAAACTATCTAATTGTGTTAATTGCTGTTAATTGTTGTGTTGATAACTGTTTTATGGAAAAATTTTTGCTGAAATTGTTTAGTAATTTGATATAGGCAGACATGACGACAAGAAGAGGTATTGCTGATCAGGCTTCTAGTCGTGGTTGTAGTCGTGGTTGGGGTAGAAGGAGGGTTTCTTCCAGCATCCCCGGGACTTCTAGATCCTCTCCCTTTACTCCAACCACCCCGGTCATGCCACATGTTGCGGGTTTAACAGACCAGTCATTCATCTTGGTCTCTAACCCTAACTACGTGCCTTCGACCATGGCGGAAATGCCGCCTCCGATTGCTCAGCAGCCCACATCCACGCCAACGCTAACTCAAGCGACAGATGCTGCAGCCCCGGAGTTCAGCCATGGAAGCAGTAGCTGGTGCCCCTCCACCACCTCCCACCACACGATTGCGTATTTGGCCTGATGGTGGCACGGGTAAGTAACACGTTCAATACTCATATATTTCCTGTTTATAGTTACCGCTGAAAGTGCTTAAATTATTTATAGTTTAGTTGATTTAAGTGTTAATTGTTGGTTATTGTTTTATAATTTTAATGATTATGATTCCTCTTGTTGTTAGGTTTTTGCCCTACCTAAACGTGTGTACTCAGGAGATGACGAATGTCATCAAGCTGATGTACGACCAGCCCTGACCCAGCTGCATGAAGATCACCACTGAGACCAAGAAATGCTGGTTTGAGAAATGAGCGGTAATTACTTTCATTGTTTCTGTTTCAAACCATTTTAACTAGTTTATATCATCTATCTTGCTTAACTAATTATAAAGTTTCTTTGTTGCAGCTGCATTTCATTTAGGATGCAGAGCACAACCTGGTCATTTGAAAGATATTCAACCATAGAATAGGTCGGCGGCTCCAGCAGATGCTGGATGATATTCGTCACAGGCGGGACCACCAGACGGGATGGCTCTTACTAGAGGTAAAGAAGGGCCTGTTAGCTCATTGGGAGACCGATACGGGGTTTAGTCATATCGGCTTGTCACTAACAGAGCTAAGAGGGCATCGACTAGGTCGTCCAAGTACACCGATGGCTCGGCAACCTTCATGAAGACCAAGGCCAAGCTGGTATGTAGTTTCTTTAATATTGTTAATAACTTCGTTATTTATTTGTTTTGGATATCATTACTAGGCATTCTAATAATTTTGTATTTTAATTCAACTTGTGTAGTCGAAGTCATTGGACCACGAGGCCACATTGACGGAGACGTTCAAGTACACCCACACACTAAAGGAGAACAAAGTGAGATTTGCTGAGTAGCGGTGTGAGGACCATTATGTGAGTAAACATACATCTGATTATCTTCTGCAATAAAATTATTAGAGATTAATTGTATATCTGTCTTATTAATCACAGTAACTTATGTTAATTGTACAGGAGTCCTATATACTGAAACTAGAGGCCGCGACTCAGCAATCTCAACAAAGTGGGGAGGACGCCGCCGATGGCTCTATGACTTTAGTCGTCGACTCCGATGCGGTTTGGCGCAAGACTGCCTTAGTCCCATACAAGAACTGCGTATACGAGATGAAGTTATTCTTCGCCAGCAACCTCTGCACTTCGACGTTGAGGCCGTTGTCAGGCTTCGCCACCAGTCAAACCATCCAGCCCGAGGAAGGCGTGGATTTGAGGCTACATGTGTAGGAGCTCTAGCGTAACCTTTACCAGTGCAACCCTCATCCGCGTGACCTCTACGGATGAGCTCAGGCTGGAGTTTAGGGAGTTGCTAGAGCAGATGCTGCGTATGGAGGCTCAGATGGAGATGTACCAAGCCCAGATGCGCGCCACTGGCATCGACCTTGCTGGTGGCACACGGACATCGCCACAGCCTTCTTATGTATTTCCCCTTGCACGTTTTTCCTTTTGCATGCCTGGGTTTTTGTTTGCTTTTGCTTCTTCTTCTTTTAGAGGGGCGCCACTGGGTATTTTCTTATCTTTTACCTAAGCTCTGGGTTAGTGTAGGGGAGCCTAGGGGGTGGTTTAGGGAGTTGTAGTTTGTTTTTACTGTTTTTAGGGTTCCCGACCTCCTGTGTTGACTAAGTGGTGCTCCCGCTGTAGGTATGGCTGAATGCCCCGTACTTCCAAACCTGGCTCAACAGCCGCTAGCCGATTTCGTTGACCATTATGCCTGGGTTACTTCCGATGTGAAGGACACCCCCTCCAAGGTCACCCGGGAGAGCCTCCAGGATCTGCGCCAGGCTGGGCTCTTGTGTGGAGGTGGTCCCGAGGAAGGTTGTACCAATTTTTATCATTATGCTTGGGTTTCTTCCGACGTGAAGGACACCCCTTCCAAGGTCACAAAGGAGAGCCTCCAGGATTTGCGCTAGGCTGGGCTATTGTGTGAAGGTGGTCCTAAGGAAACGTTGTATCAAGTTTATGTTCCTGCTGGTCGGGAGCATGTTTGCCAGAAGAACTTGGCATCTCCACGATTTGTTGACTGGTTGTGGGTTTATAAACCCATGTTCACAATCTTGGGAGTTTGTTTACCCTTTTCTCCTTTTGTCATGGGTTTGTTAAATCGGTGTGATGTTCCTCCGTCGCAACTGCACCCGAACAGTTGGGCTGCCATTCGATGCTTCGAGATGGTTTGTGAGTATCTGGGGCTCCCGATCTCTGTGATCGTTTTCCTCTACTTTTTGCTTTTTACGAGCCCCTCTCGGGAGGGGAAGACGAATAAGGGGGTATATGTCCTTCAGGGCTCAACAAGGTCGCAGGATCTTTGGCCTTTTTTAGGACTCCTTTCATGGTTTTAAGTCAACTTTTTTTAAGGTCAAACCAGTCGAGGGCCATCAACCCTTCTGGCTCACTGCCGAGGGGGAAAGGCGGATCTCGACTTACTGGAGCTTTGGAACGGGGTCC
>NC_029788.2:120434473-120434992 GCF_000816755.2 Arachis ipaensis
CGCCGACATCTTGTTGGCCATTTTTGACGAGAAAAATCTTAATCCTCATATGGTTATGGGGGATCGGGAGACCGGTCGGTCATATGTTGGTGAGTTCACTTTTCTTGCACTTTTTGCTTAGTGTTTTACTTTTCTATTGCTCACATCTTTGCCTTTTGCTTGCAGTTTCCATGGCTGGCGAAAAGACTACCATGGCTGAGTTGATGAACCTCATTCAGGGTGGTGATGAGGACTCCTCGGTGACTCCTTCGGCTGATCATAGTCAGGAAGATGTTGGGGAGGGTAGTGGTCGGGTCGACGGGGCTGACCAAGGTCAGGTGGAGACAGCTGAGGTTCCTCCTGAGAACACCCCAGGGAACCCAAATGTGGAGGAGGAGGTCCCCTTTGGGGAGGAGGATCTGGGGTCTGGCGACGACGACCTGCAGATTGTTGGCAACCCGAAGAAGAGGAAGCGGGACTCGGGGAAGGCCCTTTCTGTTATGGAAAAGAACTTCGATGCTGGGGATTTTATTGAGTCTC
>NC_029788.2:120435032-120444569 GCF_000816755.2 Arachis ipaensis
TCTTCTCTGGGTTGCCACTTTCGCCAAGAAGGTGGAACTTGTCTTGGGAAATATTCATGCCTTGGAAGGGAAACTTCGAAACTCTCCGAAGGATCTGACAGATTCGAGATCTCGGGAGGAGTCTCTGAAGACAAAGTTGACTGAGCAGGAGGAAAAGGCTGAGGAGGATGCTAAAGAGATCAATAGGCTGGTGGAGCGGGACCTCACCTTGATGAAAGATTTGAATGCTTCTCGTGCTGAGACTGCCGCTGCTGAGAAGAAGGTCAAGGATTTGGAGGAGAAGCTGAAGTTGGCAGAGAGCTCGACAATGACTGCTCGTTAGGATGTAGCCACCCTGAAGAAGAAAAACAAGAAGATTGCAAAGGGGGCCCGGGAGGCCATGAAGCTGACCAATGTGGGGATTAAGTTTCAGGTGGCTGTGTTGGCTCCCGACCTCGATCTTTCTCAGGTTGGGGCTTTCAAGACGGTTGAGAACGGGAAGACCGTTGATATCCTCAAGCCTTGAGATGGATACCTCTCTTCAGCTTTTGTATTCTTTGCCTTGCTTCTTGTAATTTCTTGCTTTTACTTTTGGGCCTTTTTAAGGCGCCTTTTGATTGTAATGAATACTTTGGTACTTTATTTTGACTAAGCCGTTTATGGTTGTTATTGTTTGCTTGCTCGGGCCGTCGTGGCTTTTGCTTACTTTATCGTTTTTGCTTATCCGGGCCGTCGTGGCCTTTTTTTTTTATGTTTGGTTTACCATTTTTATGGTATTTATCATTTTCGTCGCTTGTTGCTTTTTAAGTTGCGCTTTAGCTTTTGGGTCCCTTTGGTTCCCGGGGTGATCAGTCCCGGGTTTTTGTTAGGTCGACCGCTCGTCATTTTGTCGTATTGGCGTATGTCTTGCAAAATACAAAGTTATTGTATATGCATATGTAGAACATAAAACAAAGGAGTGATGCAATACATAATTAAAAGAAATAGAAATAAAGAAAAATGGAAGGAAAATTAGTGGTTGTGGCGGGGTCATCAGGTCATGAGGTCGCTTTTCTTATAAGTAAAACCTTTTTAGGTTTGCCATGTTCCATGTCCTTGGCACCTCGCTTCCATCCAACCTCTCCAGCTTATATGCACTCTTGCCGAGGACTTCTCTTACCCTGTAAGGTCCTTCAAAGTTTGCGGCCAACTTACCTTCTCCCGGGGTTGGCTGTCCTATGTCGTTGCGTCATAAGACCAGGTTGCCTTCCCCGAGGCTTCTCTTTAGTACCTTGCCGTTGTACCTTAGGGCTATCCTTTGCTTGATTGCTGTCTCTGTCAGATGTGTCATCTATCTTGTTTCGTCAACCAGGTCTTTCTCGATTGCCTCGTTTCCTCCTCCAAGAAGTAATCTTGGACTCGGCTCCCCTATTTCGATTGGGATGACTGCGTCGACCCCGTATGTAAGTCGGAAGGGGGTTTTGCCGGTAGATGATTGGAGGGAGGTTCTGTAAGACCATAAGACTGAGCCTAGCTTGTCTGCCCATGAACCCTTCTTCCCTTCAAGTCGTTTTTTTAGCCCTTTTAAGATGACTTTGTTGGCTGCTTCTACCTGGCCGTTGCTTTGCGGGTGCTCGACTGAGGAGAAATTTTGCTTGATTCCTAGTCCTGAGCGAAATTCTTTGAACTTCTTGTCGGTAAATTGTGTCCCATTATCTGATACGACGAATTCTGGGATTCTGAACCTGGTAACTACTTGCCTCCACATGAACTTTTGACAGTTTGCTGAAGATATGCTGGCTAGCGGTTCGGCTTCTACCCATTTGGTGTAGTAGTCTATGGCTACTATCAAGTATTTTATTTGTCCTGACCCGGGTGGGAATGGCCCTAAGAGGTCGACTCCCGTCGGGGTGCCATCATCAGACTAAGTTCCTCAGGTGGAGCTTTATGAAAGTTAGTGTTTTCTTGGCATTTTTTACATTTTCTGACGAACTCCTGAGCGTCCGACATCATTGTGGGCTAGTAATACCCTGCCCGGATGATCTTTCTCGCCAACGACCTTCTTCCAATATGGTGACCACAACACCCCTCATGGACTTCGCTTAGGACGTAGTCCGTCTGGTCAGGGAGTAGGCATTTGAGTAGGGGTTGGTGAAGCCCTCGCTTGTACAACTGTCCTTGTGTGATCATATATTTGGGGGCTTCCCTCCTGGTGGCTTGTGCTTCCTTCTCGTTTTGGGGTGTTTCGCCGTGCTCCAGGTATCGGAGGATAGGGTCTATCCATGAGGGGGGCCTTGGTGTATGGGTTGCGCATAAGATGACTGCTGGTTCAGTTGCCAGCCCTTGGATTAGGGACCTGTTCCCCGTCCCAGGCTTGGTGCTCGCTAGCTTGGAGAGGAGGTCTGCTCGGGCGTTCTTTCTCTAGGAACATGCTGGATTACGACTTCCTCAAAGCTTTTGCATAGTTCTTTTACCTTCTCTGGGTATTTTTGTAGTAGTGTGTCCCTGGCCTGGTAGCTGCCGTTTATCTGGGATGTGACGATCTGAGAGTCACTACTAACTTCTATCCTTGACGTTCTGACCTCTTTAGCTAGGATTAATCCTCCTATCAATGCTTCATACTCTGCCTGGTTGTTGGAGACTGGGAAATCAAACTTGATCGACTGCTCGTACGCTACTCCTACCGAGCTCTCGAGAATGATCCCAGCCCCTCCGAACATTTGGTTGGACACTCCGTCAACGTGGAGTTTCCACCGTGTGTTCGGTATGTCGGGTGCCTCTCCTGTGACCTCTACCAGGAAATCTGCCATCGCCTGGGCTTTGATTGCCTGCCAGGGTTCATAGTGCAAGTCATATTGGGACAGCTCTATTGCCCATGCCATCATTCTCCCCGCAAGGTCGGGTTTCTGGAGGACTTGCCGAATGGCCTGGTTGGTTCTTAGGATGATCACGTGCCCTTGGAAGTACTGTTTTAGCCTTCTAGACGAGGTTAGTAGGGCGTAAGCCAATTTTTCCAACTTGGTGTACTTCAACTCCGCCCCTTGGAGTACTTTGCTGATGAAGTATATTGGGCATTGAGTCTTGTCTTCTTCTCAGACAAGGACTGCCGCCATGGCTTGTGTGGTCACCGCTAGGTATAAGTACAGAGGTTCTCCTTCTCTTGGTTTGCTGAGCACGGGGGTTCTGAGAGTATCGTTTTGAAATGGTTGAACGCTTCTTCGCATGCCGGGGTCCACTCGAAGGTGATTCCTTTCTTCATTAGGTTGAAGAATGGGATGGCCCTTTCTGCCGAGGCTCCGAGGAACCAGAATAGAGCCGTGAGCTTCCCGGGGAGTCGCTACACATCTTTGACGCACCCAGGGCTTGTCATTTTGAGGATGGCTTTGCACTTGTCTGGGTTGGCCTCTACCCCTCTTTGCGTTATCATGAAGCCAAGGAATTTTCCGGCCTCCATGGCAAATGCGCATTTGAGTGGGTTGAGCCTCATCTTGAATTTTCTTAGTGCTTTGAAGACAGCTTGGAGGTCGTCAATAAGGCTGCTCAGTTCTGATGTTTTCACCAAGACGTTATCAACGTAAACCTCTACTGTCTTACCGATAAGGTCGTGGAAGACTTTGCTCATTAGTCTTTGATAGGTGCCCCCTGCGTTCTTCAATCCGAATGGCATTACCTTGTAGCAATAGGTGCCTCCTGGTGTTATGAATGTTGTTTTGTCCTCATCAAATCGGTGCATCGGGATCTGGTTATAGCCGGAGTACGCATCCATGAAGCTGAGGAAACGATACCCTGCCGCCGAGTCCACCAAGGTGTCAATGTTGGGGAGGGAAAAAAGTCTTTAGGGCATGCTTTGTTCAAATCGGAATAGTCGACGCACATTCTCCACCTCCTGCTGGCTTTTTTGACGAGGACGACGTTGGACAGCCACGTCAAGTATTTGAGTTCTTTGATGAACCCAGCTTCTAGTAGCCCTGTTGTTTGTTTGGCGACTTTATTAGCCCTTTATTTAGACATCTTTCTTCGCTGTTGGGCTACTGGTTTGGCATTTGGTTTGACGGCTAGCCAGTGGGACATGACTTCGGGATCCAAGCCCGGTATGTCTGACGGTGTCCATGCGAAGAGGTCGTCGTTTGCCCTTACAACCTCCATGAGGGGGCCTTTGAGTTCCTGAGGCAGGTTTCTATTTACGAAGGTAAACTGCTCTGCCGATTTTCCAATCTGGAACTTTTCCATGTCTCCTTCTGGTTCTGGCCTCGGCTTGTCCTCCATCCTTATGTCCAGGTCTGCTAAGAATATGCTGGCTGCCTTCTTAGACTCTTTCCTTAGAGAGAGACTGGCGTTTTTGCAGGCGACCGCTGCTTCTAAGTCTCCCCTAATGGTGCCAACGGTTCTCTTGTCCGTTACGAATTTCATTGTTAGAAATTTAGTGCATATTACGGCTGAGAACTCGTTGATGGTCTTTCTCCCCAGAATGATGTTGTAGGCTGTGGAGTCTCTGAGGACTTCGAAGTCCGCCATAACCGACCTCCTGGTGTCACCGGCTCCTAGGCAAATTGGGAGAGAGATCATCCTGTCGGGCTTTATGTAGTTATCTCCTAGCCCCATGACCCCGTGTTGGTGATTTTTGAGGTCAGACTCCTTGAGTCCCATGGCGTCAAATACGTTTCTGAATAGGATGTTGGAGTCGGCTCCTGTATCAACGAGAATTCGTCTGACTAACCCCGTCCCGACCATTGCCGTGATTACCATGGGAAGTTTTCGGGGAGATCATAAAACTACTGATCTTCTGGACCAAAGGATATCATGGGAGGACCTCTACTTGGGGCAGCGGGACCTCCTGTCGAGATGGATAGAATCCAGGAATCCTTTTTTGCTGCTGATTTGGATTTGGGGGGATTGTCGCGCCCAACCACGATGTTGACCACGAAAGTTGGGGGGTTGTCGGGGTTCTCTATGGGTTCTTATCTTGCCTTGACAGTTCGGCTACGATCTTCTTTGGAACGTTCTCGTTCCCGTCTCCTCGGTTCTCTGATGAGCCGGGAGAACTCGCTCAACTTTCCTTCTCGGATGGCTTGCTCTAACGCGTCCTTGAGGTCGAAATAGTTCTGGGTTTTGTGATCGAACCCCTTGTGATTATCGCAGTAAAGGCTTTTGCTGCCTCCCGTTCTCTCTTTCAACGGCCTAGGTCTGGATAGGATTCCCTTGTCCGAGATCTGCTGGTAGACTTCCACTATGGGCGCCATGAGTGGCATATAGTTTGTGAACCTCCCTACTCGTGGGGGTTGTTTGGGTTGCTTGGCCAAGGTCCCGTCCTTGGGAGCTTCCTTATATCTATCGACCTGAGGGGCTTGCCGAACTGACGTGTTGGAGAGCTTCCGTTTATTGGCTGCTACAACCTGGCTCACCTCTTCATCATTGATGTATTCCTTAGCCACCTTTTGAATTTTCTGCATGGTCTAGACGATATTGGTGGTGAGGTGCTTTCTAAAGTCCTCGTTTAGCAGGCCGTTCGTTAGGCAGAGACTGGCAACCGAGTCCGTAAGGCCGTCGATTTCCAAGCATTCATCGTTGAACCTGTTTAGGAACTTTCTGGTCGGCTTTCTGGGTTTCTAGGTAATCCCTAGCAAGTTAATCGGGTGTTTTGCCTTGGCTATGCGTGTCGTGAACCGAGCTAGGAAGCTTTGGGAGATGTCCGTGAAAGCCGTGATGGATCCTTGTGGCAGAGCATTAAACCATCGGATCGTCGGGCCGGCTAGCGTCACAGGGAATGCTCGACACCTGACCGCGTCGCCTACCCCTTCCAAATTCATTCTCGCCTCGAACGTTGTGAGGTGCTCTTGAGGGTCCTTAGTCCCATCTATCTCATGTCCGTTGGCTTGTCGAAATTTTTCGGAAGCCGGACCTTGAAGATCGAGGGGTGGAAAGGGGTGGCTCCCATGATGACGGGTTCTAGCCGTTTCTTGGCTTTTCCCTTTTGGGATTCGCCACGGCTTTCGGACCTACCTTGGGTAGGTTGTGAGGTTGCCTGTGTTTGCGCTTCGTCTTCGCGCTTTGTCAAGCTCCTTTCCTGGTTCTCGTATCTTCGGGAGGGGGAGCGGGTGCGGGATCGGCTGGCGTCTCCGCGGGACCGGCTGACGTCCCTGTGGGACCGACTCCTCGCTGCCAGCTCCTTTTTAAGGTTTTGTACTCTATGCCTAAGCTCCTACATGATCTTGGCGCTATTAGCTCCCGTCCCTCCGAATGGACGCCTTTCAAGGGTCTTGGTGTAGATTGGTTGGTTTGGCTGAACGAAGGATCGTGGTTGTTCGAACAACTGAGTGCCCAACAACATCATGATATAGGCACGAAGAAAGCGCCGCACAGTCTCCTCATCGGCTCCCTCGGGGCACTCTCCAAAAGTCTACTGGAACCAGGTGCAGTTAACTGCGAACTTCTGAACCTGGCTCGGAGGAGGAATCACTCCAAGCAACTCCTGGAACCACACCCAAGCTGGACGGCCACCCTGGATGTATATCTGGAAATCTGTAAGGCAACCACTGATATAACGTCCGTCCACTGGCAACCCCAACTGGTACGCCACGTCCTGAAGTGTGATCGTGCACTTTCCGAACGGCATATGGAAGGTGTGCGTCTCCAGACGCCACCGCTCGACGAAGGCACTAACAAGGGGCTCATCTAACCAGAACCATCTATAGTTCAGCCTCGCAAGATGGTATAATCCGGTCATCTGCAAGTACAGAACATACCGCTCATCGAGTCGCATGCCCTGCTGCCGCTGCATGCTCCTGATGCATCGCTGTGGCTGCGCATTACATGGACAGCATTATTAGAACCACTTAGAAAACCAGTGACAAAAATAACTAACACCAGAAACCACTTATGGAAACCACTAACAGAATCTACATGCAAAACCAATATAACAAACCAGTAGCAAAACCACATGCTTAAACCGCTAACATAAACCACAAACAAATCCACTTATGAAAAACACGTGCAAAACCACTATCATAAACCGCTTACAAAACCACATAGTAAACCACTTCCAATACCACCAAAATAAATCGCCAAAATAAATCATCAACAAAACCGGTTACAAAAGTACTAACAAAAACCACAACTAAAAACTCCTAACCTAAACCGCCAACAAAACCACATGCTTAAACTGCTAACATAAACTGCATACAAATCTACTTACGAAAACCACATGCAAAACCACTATCATAAACCGCACACAAAATCACATAATAAACTACTTCCAATACTACCAAAATAAACCGCCAACATAAACCATCAACAAAATCGCATACAAAACTACTAACAAAAACCACTAATAAAAACCACTAACATAAACCACCAACTAAACCGCATGCAAAACCTCTAAAATAAACCACTTGCAATACCACTAGGATAAACCGCTAACATAAACCGCTACTAAAACCGCATGCAAAACCACTAACTCAGATAAACCGCTAGCACAAAATTTTCTATCTATTAACCTCGTCATTGATGACCCCGACTATATGAGCAACTCCGTCCAACCGATATAGCCTTTTCGGATCGTCCCCATCGGCTGAGTATTCTATTCGAGTCTTTGTCGGATCGAATCTGGGTCGTTTTCTCTGGGATTTGGTGGGGTATGAGAATGGAAAAGTGATTCGAATGAGGTTGATTCGAACTCCTTATATAGCCGAAATCTATGTAATTCGAACCAGCCCCATTCAAATTACTATTTGAGGCAAATTGTGAGTAATTCGAACCAACTAGGTTCGAATTACTTGGAGAAGCGTTCACGGTGTAATTCGAACTAACCTAGTTCGAATTATGCTGGTAGTTCGAACCATGTTGATTCGAATTAGGTTAATCACGTATTCCTTTATAATTCGAGTTATGTTGATTCGAATTACATGTTAATGTAGTTCGAATCCAGCTAGTTCGAATTACATAGTAACGTGCTTTAGCTGATTCGTGAAGCTATTTTCAGTTTGACTGATTCATGTAATTTGTTTCCTCCCTTGGCTTAATTGTGTTTTTTGCCCTTATAATTATGTAAAAGTAAAAATTAATTAATTTAAAAAAGAGTAAATATAAAATAAAAAAGTTAAATTAAATTAATATAAAAACTACATCTTTGATATTAAAGATAAAAAGGAAACTTTTACATGAATTTCAAAACTACTTATCAACCAAGAGATCCACAACCCGAGCCGAAGTTTGAAGGCGCAACTATGTTCCATTGAAACACTAAGCAGCTAAAATCAAAAGCAATCGCAGCGTCGTGATTCATTGAAACATGGCTCCGAAGGCAAAATCCGTCGAGGCTGCTGCGGGGTCTCAGCCTCCTCCTCCACAGGAATATCCGTTCACCATCCTCAACAGACACATCAACTCCTCCTCCTTGCAAATCAGAGATGGTTCTGTTTGCCCTATTCTTCAACTCGCACCTGTTCCGTTCTTCCTTTTTGCTTCTGTATTTTCCAATATGTGGCTTGAAGGGTATTTACAAATTTGATTAATTAATATTATTAATATTATTGATATTATTATTAATATTATTAATATTATTGATATTATTATTAATATTATTAATATTAATAAACGGTTACTAGCCGTTTAGTACCATTTGGTTGAAAGGACACAACCTTTTAAGGATTGTGTGTGTTCAAAACATTGTATCTATTAGCTAAAGGGACACAACTCTTTAAGAGTCATATATATTCAAAACATTGTATCTATTGGCAATAGAAAAGACACAACCATTTGTATACGTAACTAATCATAATTGCTACGTGCAATATGTATAAATAAGTCCTTGTCCACTATTTCAGAAAAAAAAAGTACTAAGTGTACAATTTACTCAACCATTAAGAGATTTTCTTTGTTCAAGAGAGTTGAGAATTTCTTACTATTGCTAATTAAGAAATTCTTAGATTTCATTGTATCCTGGGAGAGTATTGTCATCAACCCTATAGCAACTAAGTGTGGGGACAAATATTTCTCTAAAGAAAGCGATCTAATCGTGCCTTGAAACCACTACATAAATATAAGATTTTGTCATCTCCTCATACTCATATACCCAATACTTTTGTGAATTACATGGTATTGTGCATGAATCTTCCGCTCCATATACTCCGCAACAAAATGGTTTGACGGAAAGGAAAAACCGTACCTTAGTGGATATGGTTAATTCAATGTTACTAAATGCAAAATTGCCTTACAATTTGTGGGGTGAAGCATTATTGACATCATGTCATATCCATAATAGGATATCATCAAGATATAGAAAGGTTTCTCCTTATGAAATTTGGAAAGGAAGGAAACCTAATTTAAATTATCTTAAAGTGTGGGGGTGTTTAGCCTTTTATCGAGTTCCCGATCAAAAGAGAACCAAATTGGGCCAAGAGCCATAAAAGGCGCTTTTATAGGATATGCTCAAAATTCTAAAGCATATAGAATATTAGACTTAGTGTCTAATGTAGTTGTTGAATCAAGAGAAGTAGAATTTATTGAAAATAAATTTATCAATGATTCAACTTCTAATTCAGAGTATCTCCAAAATGATACTAATATTTCACAAGAAATAAA
>NC_029788.2:120444610-120450152 GCF_000816755.2 Arachis ipaensis
GACTCAATATTATCTAACAATACTTGGGTCTTGGTTGATTTGCCTCCAGGATCAAAGCCTATAGGATGTAAGTGGGTATTTAGAAGAAAGTATAACACTGATGGTTCATTACAAACCTTTAAAGCAAGGTTAGTGGCCAAAGGGTTTAGACAACAAGAAGGTCTAGACTATTTTGATACCTACGCACCTGTGGCAAGAATGACTTCTATTAGGGCTCTTATAGTATTAGCATCCATACATAAGCTTCATATACATCAAATGGATGTTAAAACGGCTTTTTTAAATGGAGATCTTAATGAAGAAATTTATATGGAGCAACCGGAAGGCTATGTGCTACCCGAAAATGAAAAGAAAGTTTGCAAATTAATTAAGTCTTTGTATGGCTAAAACAAGCGCCTAAACAATGGCATGAGAAGTTTGATTCAGTGGTGTTATCAAATGGCTTCTCACATAATAGTGCGGATAAATGTATTTACTCAAAATTTACTAAAGATTATGGAGTAATTATTTGTTTATATGTTGATGATATGTTGATCATCGGAACAAATTTAGAAGGAATTCGTATAACAAAGGAGTATCTAACTTCTAAATTCAAGATGAAGGATTTGAATGAAGTTGATACAATATTAGGCATAAAGGTGCATAAGAATGAAGTTGGCTTTACTTTAAGTCAATCTCATCATATTAAAAAGGCATTGGAAAAGTTTGATCATCTCACAATTAAAGAATCCAATAGTTTACAATAAATTAGGAGGGTGAGTTTAAACTCTTAATGGAATGATAATATTATCTATCAAAAGATTCCACCTATATGAATATAAGAGTGGTGCCGCTCTAATCGAGAATTTTAGAGGTTTTATTCTCGTAAATATTCATGAAACCGGGATGAGCACAAGGCCATATAAGTGCTTAAAATTGTAAACTCTTGAACTTGGAGGGTATAAGTAATGTGTGTGATTTTTGGTACTAGCATATGGAGTATAGGTTTAATCGATTAGATACCTATTACTTCGTTAGAACTTTAAAATTTACACTAAAAGAATGTTTAATCTTAGCGACACATTCTTTATGCATATACTTGTATGACATTTAAATTTTGTAAATAGTGAGGGATTGAAGGGTATTTACAAATTTGATTAATTAATATTATTAATATTATTGATATTATTATTAATATTATTAATATTAATAAACGGTTACTAGCCGTTTAGTACCATTTGGTTGAAAGGACACAACCTTTTAAGGATTGTGTGTGTTCAAAATATTGTATCTATTGGCTAAAGGGACACAACTCTTTAAGAGTTGTATATGTTCAAAACATTGTATCTATTGGCAATAGAAAAGACACAACCATTTGTATACGTAACTAATCATAATTGCTACGTACAATATGTATAAATAAGTCCTTATCCACTATTTCAGAAAAAAAAGTACTAAGTGTACAATTTACTCAACCATTAAGAGATTTTCTTTGTTCAAGAGAGTTGAGAATTTCTTACTATTGCTAATTAAGAAATTCTTAGGTTTCATTGTATCCTGGGAGAGTATTGTCATCAACCCTATAGCAACTAAGTGTGGGGACAAATATCTCTCTAAAGAAAGCGATCTAATCGTGCCTTGAAACCACTACATAAATATAAGATTTTGTCATCTTCTCTTACTCATATACCCAACATGGCTCATGTCATAGGAATATGTTTCTAGAACATTCGTCACGTTTCACAATCTAGTTCACATGGAGTTTTCTGAGTTTGATTGTGAATGGGGTTTGTGAGTAAGATTGCTCGGGTTCTGCCCTTTGCTTCGGACTCTGATTTGTGGAGATTAATGATTTTTTTCCGGTATTTTTTTCTCTTAAAATGTTGTTTTATCTTCTAATCTTTTATGAATTTTAGGCAGAATGCAAGAGTTCTACTGAAAATGGCCATATGCAGCATAAGATACTTAGTGGGAGAAGCAAGGTTCAAAATCTTACAAGATTTATCCAAGGTTCCTAGAATCTCTAGAGCTTCTATTACTCTTGTTTGATGTGAATGAATGATATCTGCATTTTACTATTTTAAATAACCAATTTCTAGGGTGAAAACTCAGGTACAGTCAACCTCACCTGAAATTAATAACTGATAATTGTTAAATAAAAATTTAATCAAATCAGTCAAATTATTTGACCACTTTTAACTATTAATTTCATGTGAGTTTGAGTTTTCACCGGCTAGTTCATAGATGTCTAGCTACTGGTTTCGCAAGACTCGTATTAACTTATGATTAGTGTTTAATTTAGTTAGGTTGTGAACAACCGGATATAAACTTTGACAGAAATTCTACGGTATGGATCCAAGACGGTAACGTTGTTATTGTTTTTGTTAAATAATTAGTGTGGAATAGATTGTTTTCCCACAATGTTTAACTGAATCTAGGTCCTGCTTGTATAAGTGTATGCAATGTTTGTTTCTATTCAATTTGATGAATGCCTAAATATGAATTTGATGCATTGTTTGACTCATTTGTCAAGTACTAATGGTTTGCTCAAACTACACCAAATATAAAAAGGAAAAATCCCAGTTTTCTGCATCAAAAGGCATACTAGAAGACACTAGAGCAGATGTTCTATAAGAGTAGTTAAGAAGGCATCAAAAGCTCCATTTATGTCTCTGTTAAACAACTATTTTACTATGTTGATGACATTGTTTGTCGGAATATGGATCATCTAAATATTTTTAAAAATTAAGATACACTATTACACTTCTTCAGTTTTCGACAATTATAACTTCAATTGATTTGTGCTTAAAAATAGTGTATTCATACCATTATATGATGGGTCCATCTAGTGTACAGATGCATTTTGGTACAGATTTACAGATTTTTTTTTTATTTGGTTTAAAAGCGTATCACTAAAAGTGTTGCTTAAAGAGAAAGTGTTACCCTTAATCGTTAACTTGGCTCTGATACCAATTTTTAACTCTTTTATGTTTATAATGTGTATAGATTTGAAGATGTTGAAAATTTCTATTATTACTAGTATTTATAATTCTGATTTCATTTTTATAGTTTTTTTAATCTTGTTTTAGTTTATAATATTCTTTTTTGCATGGATTATTGTTTATAAAATCTTTTATCTGTTTGTCTTTTTCTTTAATATATTTTTTCAAATCTTCAAAAACTTCTTTTATTTCTACACTTTCCGTTGTTTCTAAATATCTTTTTAATTTTTTAAATATTATACTATGATGGCTATTTGTTAAAGCATAATTTATTGCATATGTAATTGAAAATGGTTCATCATCTTGTTCCATTAGATTCTTTCTATGAAATTTATAAGCCAAACTTACAGATCTTCCAAGATTTTCAGTTGATAAAGGTATAGCATATCCAAGATGGGCATTAAATTTAACATTTACGTTTGCCAAATTTCCATGAACAATTCCAATTATTTGATCTATTGGGTCATCAGTAATTCTTTTGTCACAGATTGCTAAACTTATTGGTGAATTAATTCCTTTCATATATGTAGATTTAATTAATATGAATCCATCCAATTTTAGATCTTTTTTGTTGATCCTTAATTTTCTCAATCTGTTTACTCAATTCTTCATTATTTATCAAAGCTATTTCAAGTTCTCCATTGGCAGATTTTATTTTTATAGGAGCTTCAAGTTGAATTTTTCCATAGTATATTATATTTTTTCTGTTAAAAACTTCTTTTAAAAGATTTTGTTTATTAAAATTTTCATTTGATTTGAGATTTAATTCTGTTTTTAGAATAGCCTGCTTTTCATTATCTAATAAAGCAGTTAATCTATAATAATCAGATTCTTCTGTTAATTCTAAACTTTCTAAATAATTCATAATTGAAAGACTAGAATGAAGATGTACCTTTCTGGAGAAAAACTTCCTTTATTCAGTATATTTTACATAAGGGGTTTTTATCTCCAGAGGAGAGATTGTAGATACTAACTCCAAATGGGAGTTTAGAACTATTTTTCCCTAAGGGGATTCTTCCTCAGACTATAGGATCGCCTCGGCAGCTTCCTCCTTACTCTCCTAGCATATGAGTACTCTTAGCCTCCTGCTTCCTATTGTCTGATGCCTTTACAATTGCCTAAGCAGCCTATTTATAATAGTTGGGTTTGATGGACAATTCCCATCCTTACCCTTCTTATGATGTCATTGCTTACGTCATTGTTTGTTCTCTTTCACCAGCTACATTGTTGGTGCTCTATGACCTAAGTGCTTACGTCACTATGCAATAATGTTGAGAGATGCTTCAGATGTGCTGTCCTCTTCTTTTATCATGTGACCGTCAGATGTATTGTCTTCTTCCTTCATCATGTCAGTTGATTCCGTTTCATTATTGCTTTCTTCAGATAACTCTGAGGCACATAGCTGGCACTTGTGGTCTTCTCTGTCTTTTATCAAATAGCAAAGATTCCTCTTTATCCTTTCAGGGAGCTTTTCTAAAAGTCCAGATAAGTTGTAGAATGCTGATTCAAATTCTGCATACTATCTTTTTCATCCCATTTTCATTCTTTTTTCGTACTTATTTTTGGAAATAAGCTTTTAGTGTATTCTGTTATATTCTTTAAAAATCCTTGATCAGAAATATAATTTATACATCCTAAAAATCTTTGTAATTGTTTTCTATCTTTTATTTTATTAGGAAATAAATTTACCTTTTCTAGGACATTTGGTTGAAGTTTTAGCTTTCCTTGAGTAGATAGAATTAATCAAAGAAACTCTATTTCTTGTTTTGCTATTCTTGCTTTCTTTTTGCTAAGAACTAATCCTTTTTCTTTACATCTTTCTAAAACTATTAATAATTTTTGAAGATGATCTTCTCTATCCTGTTTTGTAAAAATTAGTATATCATCAATATACACTAAAACAAATTCATTTAACTCTTTTAGATTTTCTTCCATAAATCTTTGGTAAATACCTGGGGCTTGTTTTAATCCGAATGGTAATACATTCCATTCATAGAGTAACACACTTGTTGATTCTTTTGTTGGGCAAGTAAAAGCAGTTAATTTCTTTGTTTCTTTATCTAAACGAAGCTGCCAATATCCTGATTTTGCATCAAGAGATGAAAACCAAGTTGCTCCTTTGATTTTTTCTAAAATAGAATCTTTCCTTGGAAGTTTATGAACATCACCAATAGTTGCTTCATTCATCTTCTTATAGGCCAGGTATGAAGAATGATGTGGCGGAATATGTTTCAAAGTGCTTAACTTGTCAAAAGGTAAAGATTGAACATCAAAGACCTTCTGGGATGTTGCAACCTTTGGAGGTTCCGCAATGGAAGTGGGAAAGTATTGCAATGGACTTTGTGTCGGGATTGCCAAGGACTAGGACTGGTTTTGATACTATCTGGGTGATCGTGGACCGACTGACGAAGTCAGCTCACTTTTTGCCCATTCGGATGACTTACACCCTTGAGGAGCTAGCTCGGTTATACATAAAGGAGATTGTGAGACTCCATGGTGTACCTGCTACTATAATCTCTGATAGAGATCCTCGTTTCACTTCGAGGTTCTGGGGTGCATTG
>NC_029788.2:120450291-120452131 GCF_000816755.2 Arachis ipaensis
TTGTTTTAGAGGTCGTAATACCTTGCCATCTCTGAATTATGACTTAAGCATAAGACTTTGTATGGTAGGGTGTTACATAAATGATTTTTTGCTTCTTGATATTCTTTATTATAGACTTCTTGTTTATGATCTATAATATTTTTTCCAAAAAATTCTTTATATAGAATCATCATTATATATAATATCTTATTATAAGCTGTTGTTTTTGTTGCTAATTCTTCTATTATTTGGTTTTCTATTGATGTCATATAATCTCTTATAGCTCCTTTAGTATGAAACCCTATGTAATTCCAAATATCTCTTCCAGATAATTCATTAAGTTTTGGATTAGTAAAGGCTTCTAATAAGAAGGAATTCAACCAGTTTTCGAAAATTTCTTTTTCATTCTTTTTACAGTCTAAATCGAGCATTCTTTCTCCTTCCATTTCCTGGATTTTAGGAACGTATTTTGATGGTATTTTTGTATGTTTTGAATCTTTATTTATAAACCCTTTTTTAAAAGCATAATTATCAAAACCTGTTTCTCATTTAAATTGAGATTGATTATCCCTAGATGTTCCAGCTTCATTTTTTACTTGTATTGGAATTGCTGGTTCTTCGTCACTTGAATAATCTAGGATGTGTTTTTCATTTTCTATATTTTCAGAATTTACTAATTCTTCTTCTATCTGAAATCCCTGTTCCATAATATTATTTTCTTGAGCCATTTTTAATTGTTTAAAAAGCATTGTAACTTCTTCTAATTTTTCTTCAATATTCATAATTTTAGTGGTGGTTTTACTTTTAAATCTGTTATGTTGATTATATTTTGAAATTTTTCTTCTTTGGGATTTTCTTTTTCCTTATTTCTTTGAAGTTTTATAGATACTAATATTTCTTCAAGCATATCTACTATAGAATTTAATTGTGGGTTAAAAGTATGATAAAGATGTGGGGAATCATTTCCATGGTAACATTTCTTAGAAATTCCGTGTGAAAAATAAGTTTTTTCAGGTTTTTGAAGTCCTTCAATAAAACTTATAGTAAAATAAAGATTTTGAGAAAAATTATTTTGTATTGATTTTAAGAATTCGGTGTCATTACAGTTAACATTAGTTAAAATCATTAATTTTTGATCTATTAATTTTGATAACTTAATTATTTCTTTTCTTAAATCTTCTAATTTACTTTTTTCCATTAGGTGACATTTTTCTTTGTGAAGAACTACGGTTTTAAGTGAAAAGTGTGGCTTTAAAAAGTGTGATTTAAGTAAACAAATCTTTAAATCTGTACAGATTTAGATCTGTACTATATAATTTTCTTTATATGATTTGTACTAAATTAAGTATAATAAGTGGCACTAATGCTCAAATTAAATACACGCGTGTGTAACTGTGTATGTCGGACATGTGATTTTGAATTGCTGGGACTAAATTCATTGCATCCATAACATGTTTTATTTTTGTTGTTTTTGTTCACTACACACTAGACACATATGTGGTCCACTCCATCAGGCCTTACATGATCATAATATTCTTTAAATAAGGCCCACTATACTGTATGAAACATCTTTCTTTTATTTTGTACCTTCTTAATTCTTATAAGAAGCTTCGGATATTGTCCTTTTATGGGATCAACACATAAATGTTGTGATGCGCCAAACGTATCAGTATATCACTTTCATTTCATGTGTTGTTCGTATAAATTATAATGCATCAAAAGCAATTGGAAGATTTTGCCTTTTTTCCTAACCGAAAATGTTTTAACCAAAAAAATATTAATAGAAAACAGTTAAAATTTATTTTATTTAATATTCATTAATTATTATAAATATTAAATAAGATAAGATTTGATTTTTTTT
>NC_029788.2:120452216-120453011 GCF_000816755.2 Arachis ipaensis
TCTTTTTTAATTAACGTTTAAATTTAATCATTTTCGTATTTTTTAGGATCATATTTAAAATTATACCTAACATTGCATAACAATTAATATTAAACAATTATAGAGTAAATAATTATTTTTTATCATAAAAAATTTTGACGCTCATAAAATTAATCACAAAATATTTAAAAGAATTTCATAATTATCAAAATTTATCTTTGTCCCACTAAATTAACAAAATGTTAACTCTACTAATATGATTCCTTAAATTCTCTCTTTTTTTTCTTTTCTCTCCATCTTCCTTTCATAAATTTATTTATTTTTATCACATTATCCTTACTATTGCTATTAAAAAAAATCTTAAATTATAATCTCAACACTAATGTTCAATTTTCTTCTTTTTCTACAAAAAAGATATAGGAGAACTAGGATAGAAAAGAGACAAACAAACATGTCTTCTCTAAAATTTCAATTGTTTCTCTCTCACATTGTGAATTAGAGAAAAACAGTGCAAATTTAGGAATTAGTTCACACATTGTGTCAAATATCTAGAGATTTTGAAGGGAGTCACTCATACAAAGACGCTTAAAACGTATTTTTTTAAGATGTTTTTTAGTAATTAAAATTCAATACATATAATCGATTAAATCGTGTTATTTTTGTCAAAATTAAATCAGACAAATTGATTTAGCTGAAAAATCGGTAAATTAAACTTTAAACCAGTCTAAATTAATATTCTTTTTTATAGAAAATAACTAAAATACTCCTATTATATATATATATGTATATATATTAATTTTGAAAACCCTAAATCCT
>NC_029788.2:120453017-120454115 GCF_000816755.2 Arachis ipaensis
GGGTAGTTTACTGATTTTTTGGCCAAATCAATTTGTCTGATCTAATTTGACAAAAATAACACAGTTTAATCAATTATATGTATTGAATTTCAATTACTAAAAAACACCTTTAAAAAAAGACATTTTAAACTTCTTTATCTTGAGTGACTCTCGATTTTGAAACTTTTAGAAAACGTGTTATTGCATGGCCGAGCACACTTGTGAAAAGGATCCTGTGTGAGACGTTGAAGGCGTTGACGATCCACCACTCGATCTCGTCTTCAAGATCCTGATATGGCATCTCCCGAATCTCTGAAGCGCTGAGATTTTGAAACCCCAACCTTGAGAAGCTCTGTTGTAGGAACTTCTTCGTACACGTGCGCTCACTAGTTGTCGAACCTCACCTCTACCATGTGCGTCGCTATCTCTTAGAGATCGATCATAGTACCTGCTGGCAACACATCAATCAGCACTTCATCGCCAGAAACCTGTTCCATTGTTGAAATCCGGTGCTCCTTAATGTTGTTGTCGGTTCGCAATTGTCATCTCCTCTTTCAAAATTGCCTCTATCATCAGAATTAAACGATTCGATCACCGGTTCAATTTTAACAACTATGGTATTTACTCACAATTATAATTTAAGAAGACTTTAATACAGTAGCATTCAGAATTTGATTTTGGACTCGGTGATATTGTATGTACAAGTGTTTTTGACAACTAAGTCTAATTAAATTGATCAAAATTCAACAAAAATTACCAGCACAATCTGCACATTTTTTCTTCTATTTATTGCTGATTTTTTTTTTCATTCTCCTCATGATATATCTATTCTGTTTTTTTATTTCTTCTTTTTATTTGTTTAAATTTTTTTCTTCTCTTCTTTTTGTTTTTTTTTTCTTAAGGATGTGAAATAAGACAAAGAAAAGATGACAACGATGAGAAGAATGAGGAGTTTGAGAAAAAAAAATATATAAATTTTAGTTGCATAATATAGAAAATTGTTAGTATGCAAGTTTTTAGTTGAATAACAAAGAAGAAAAACACATAATTTTTTGTTAAAAAACACAAAAAAATTTAGTTACATAATACATATATAAATTATTTTAAAGTGTGTAATTT
>NC_029788.2:120455274-120456366 GCF_000816755.2 Arachis ipaensis
GGGTAGTTTACTGATTTTTTGGCCAAATCAATTTGTCTGATCTAATTTGACAAAAATAACACAGTTTAATCAATTATATGTATTGAATTTCAATTACTAAAAAACACCTTTAAAAAAAGACATTTTAAACTTCTTTATCTTGAGTGACTCTCGATTTTGAAACTTTTAGAAAACGTGTTATTGCATGGCCGAGCACACTTGTGAAAAGGATCCTGTGTGAGACGTTGAAGGCGTTGACGATCCACCACTCGATCTCGTCTTCAAGATCCTGATATGGCATCTCCCGAATCTCTGAAGCGCTGAGATTTTGAAACCCCAACCTTGAGAAGCTCTGTTGTAGGAACTTCTTCGTACACGTGCGCTCACTAGTTGTCGAACCTCACCTCTACCATGTGCGTCGCTATCTCTTAGAGATCGATCATAGTACCTGCTGGCAACACATCAATCAGCACTTCATCGCCAGAAACCTGTTCCATTGTTGAAATCCGGTGCTCCTTAATGTTGTTGTCGGTTCGCAATTGTCATCTCCTCTTTCAAAATTGCCTCTATCATCAGAATTAAACGATTCGATCACCGGTTCAATTTTAACAACTATGGTATTTACTCACAATTATAATTTAAGAAGACTTTAATACAGTAGCATTCAGAATTTGATTTTGGACTCGGTGATATTGTATGTACAAGTGTTTTTGACAACTAAGTCTAATTAAATTGATCAAAATTCAACAAAAATTACCAGCACAATCTGCACATTTTTTCTTCTATTTATTGCTGATTTTTTTTTTCATTCTCCTCATGATATATCTATTCTGTTTTTTTATTTCTTCTTTTTATTTGTTTAAATTTTTTTCTTCTCTTCTTTTTGTTTTTTTTTTCTTAAGGATGTGAAATAAGACAAAGAAAAGATGACAACGATGAGAAGAATGAGGAGTTTGAGAAAAAAAAATATATAAATTTTAGTTGCATAATATAGAAAATTGTTAGTATGCAAGTTGAATAACAAATAACAAAGAAGAAAAACACATAATTTTTTGTTAAAAAACACAAAAAAATTTAGTTACATAATACATATATAAATTATTGTGTAATTTT
>NC_029788.2:120456375-120465784 GCF_000816755.2 Arachis ipaensis
AAAAGTGTGTAATTTTTTAGTTGAATAACAAAAAAAAAAAGAAAGATCATGAATTTTTGTTAAAAAAATTTTAGTTGCATCATAATACATAAATTATTTTGAGTTATGTAGATTTTATATAGGGTAAAGTATCGTTTTTTTACCCAACGTTTGGGGTAAGTTCTATTTGTGTCCCTAACGTTTAAATCGTCCTATTTGTATCCTTAACGTTTATAAAAGCGATTCAATGTTATCCGACTATCAATTATACTAACAAATCAGATTATATTTTTCAATTATTCTCACTTGGATGTATTCATTATCAATTAGGTCTCACTTGGATGTGATCAATTTTAATATTATACCCACTATTTGTGTTTAGATTCAATTATGTCCCTAGAAAAGTGAATTATGTAAATATTGTAGGAATTAGTTTCAACATTTGATGAGCTATTTTTTAGAGTAGATCATTGATTCTATCCCAGACATTTGTATTCTAACTTCAAGAAGAGATTTTTAAAACTCAAACTAAAGCGTTCATGATGTGTAATTGACGGCAGGATAACATTGAATCACTTTTACAAACGTTAGGGATACAAATAAGATGATTTAAACGTTAGGGACACAAATAGGATTTACCCCAAACGTTGGGGACAAAAACGATACTTTACTCTTTTATATATTACTTGATCAGCACAAAAAAAGAAACATAAAAATTTTAATTAAATAACACAAAATTATAATTATGTTTTTAATGTAGGTTGCACATTTGATGATGGTAACGTTACAAAGGAAAAGTATAGGAAACCAAGTGGCTAACCAGCAAAAAAGTGAACAACTCAATTAATTATAATTATTAATAATTAATTTTAAATTTTTTAAATTCAAAATTTAAAAAATTTAAAATTGATTAAGTAAACATAATTAAAGCCTATAAAAACCTTCATGTTGTCTCCCACATTAACCTACTCACCTCCAACAACCACACACACAGACCCCTCTCTCTCACCGTCAGCGTTGTCGCGGTCAATTCCCATCGTCGGAACCACGTGAATGCGCGGCCTTACATGGCGAACATCGCCACCGCGACCCACTTCTCTTCTGGCACCGCTCTGAGCAAGAACTGCTCCAGACGCTCAATCCAAGTCATCGCATCCTCACCGCGAAAAATTGGAGTTCCAGTTTTCTCCACTGCTCTGGCGCGGGTTCTACTCCCCTACGAGCCACTGGCGGCCTAGTGTGATGTCGGAGAACTCTATTTGTGACGGATCGGAGTGCCCTACTCCATGGAATCCACTCATGCATTGATCCTCTGCAACATCTCCTGCAGCAAGCGGCACAGGTCTTCGAATTGGTCAAATCGCAATTCCATCACATCCACTCTCCCTTTGAATCGGTCAAATCGCGATTCCATCACATCCAATCGGTCTCTGCTTTGCACTTGGTTCAACTTCAGGAATTATTTAAGGAAGGAGTGGTGGAGCAGAGTCGTTCTTGAACAATTACAAAAATATAAAAAAAAATCATTTAATATGAAAAAAATCCTAATGCTTAACTTATATCTATAGGATTTAAAAAAAAAACTATGAAATTCTTAAAAAAATAGAGATATTCATATTTGCAATACAAAAAAAATCGAAAAATATATAAAAGAACATCAATTTAGTATGAAAAAGAAACATTCTGATACTTAGCAAAAGAAACATCCATGTATATTAACTTATTTTTATTAAGATGAACTTCGAGGTCCAGCCCATCAAAAAGTTGGCAGGAGTTGGCTGAACCCCTTCTTAATTTCCTAACGGAATTGCATTATAAAAACACAAATGTTGTAGTTTTATCTCCATAATTTTTTCCCCTTTAATCAACCCTAGAACAATGTTTCTTATACAACAATCATCACTAACAACAACAATAATAATAAATTTCTTCCTATATTTTTCTTTTAAAAGCTATACTTATCTTAAAAATTTGTATATTTTGTAATTTTCCTTTTTTATGTTTTTTTAAATTGTGTTTATCTTAAAAACCTTATGCATTTTGTGTAAAAAATTTAAGTGTGATTTTCTTACGCATGATATTTTAGCATTTTTTTTTAGGAAAAAAAAACACAGAAGAAGAGCCAGGAGAAAAAGAATGAAACAATGGCGTTTAGAAATATTTAATAATATTTTTTTTTTAGTTAAAAAATGACTGATACATGGATCGAATTATAGGCCTGCTGAGTTAAGATTTGGTTTGTTAGTACCTTATGATGATAAATATAATTAATTATTTTTTATTATAACTAACCACAATGTAAAGAATTAGAAATCAATCAATAACAATCAATTAAGCATGTTAGAATTATGCAAAACAGCAATATTAATGAGAATATCACTAAAAATAATATCAAGCTAAATTTGAAAAAATATTGCACTATCAAGACAGTAAGTGACACGCTTCAAGAATCCGGTTCATGAGTGATTGAACAGCTGCTGCATATTATCAACATAAAAAAAGAAAGTATTTCTAATTCAATCTCAACGATAACAACTAATAAATAGTGCAATAGCTAGTTGATGAAAAAGAAAAATTATTTCAATAATAAAAAAATATCAAATTCTATAAAAAAAATATTTGATCCAAGGAAGACAACCATTCGAATTGAATCTGATTTGAAACACTTTGTCCTTATTTTTTGTTTTAGTTCTGTTATATATTTAAATCTTTTTAGCAACTAAATTTAATTAAATTGATCTAAATTTAATAAAAACTATTTTCATTATATACAGCGTGTATACGCACGTGCTTCACTAACGCAAGCATATTTTTCTTTGTCTTTGTGTTTCTTTTTCTTCTTCACGTTCTCTTTTCTTCTTTGCATTTTTCATTCTTCTTCGTCGCGTTGCTTTTTCTTTTTTGCATATTTTCTCTCCATCGTTGTTTTTTTCATTGTTGTTGTTATTGCTGCGTTTCTTTTTTATTTTTCTTTTTTTTTTCCTAGTAATTTTGCAGTATTATCTTTTTATTTTATTCCTCTTAAAAGAGTGAAACAAGAAGAATTATTAGAAAATGAAATAAGAAGAAAATGACGATGATGAAGAAGCAGAAACTTTATTTCTCTTTCATATTGTTATTATTATAAGCTTCGTATTATTGTACGTTATTGTTATTTGCTTTCTTTCTTTTATTTCTTTTACTATTTTTTTCATATTGTTATTATTATTTGTTTTCTTTTCATATTGTCTCTCTCTTCATATTACTTTACGTTATTATTATTTGTTTTTTTATTTTTTCTATCATTTTGTCATTATTATTAATTTATTTGTGATTTTTATTTGGTTTTTTATCATAGTATTTTATTTTATTTAGTGTGTTATTATATTCACAATTATTATTTATATTATAATTTATATAGTATGGCTCCAAAAACTAAATCCAAGAAGAGGTTCTAGTCAAGTGAATATTGAAAATGAAGATGCAACAAATGAAGGAGAAGTAGAAACTGTAAAAGCAAAATGGGATGATTGGAATACTGAAATATTTTTGACTATCTGTGTGGAAGAGATACGAGATGGTAATAGACCTAATAAACATTTCAGCAAAATTGGTTGGAAAAATTTACAAAAAATTTTTTTAGAGAGAACAGGGCTCCTATATGTGCATAGACAACTAAGAAATAGATGAGATGCTCTTAAATCTTATTTTCAATTATGGGCTAAATTAGTTGGACAAGAGACTGGTCTTGGTTGGGATCATGAGAAAAAAACAGTGTTAGCTTCTGAATCTTGGTGGACTGATAAGATTAAGGTATGTTAATTTTGCATTATAAAATAATACAATAAGTTAATTTTATCTTTAAAATTTATTAAATATCTTTTACATTTATTCTTTTACATATTTTAAACAGATTAATCCAGAATTCGCTAAGTTTAAGAATGAAGGTCCTAAATCTTTAGATAGGCTTGAACAATATTTCAAGGACATCGTAGCTACTGGTTATAGTGCTTGGGCGCCATTGGAAGATCCAAATCCTGAAGAATTTAATCAGAACAATGAGGATTTCGAGAGTGGAGGTGACATGAATTATACAAATGAATTTATTGAAGAAGATATTGCAAATTATACAGTTGTTCAAAACCCTACTAGAGAGAAAAGAAGGAAAACTTCTAACAAAAATGTTGAGAAACGAGCTGGAATAGTATCTAGATTACAGGACTCACTTGATCGTATTTTGGTTGGTGTGGAGTCAAAAGCTGCAACTAAGGGAGATGATCCTTACTCCATCGAAAATTGTATCAAGTTGCTACGCAAATTACCTGGCCTAGAACCATATAGTCCACAGTTCTATTTGGGAATTAGATTAATGGCTAAGCCACAATATAGAGAAACTTTCATTGCATTGAGTGATGATCCCAATCAACAACTTGGATGGCTAGAATTTTTTAAATTGGATGATATGAACCGTCTCTAAATTTTATTTTTATTTTTATTTTTTTCTGCATGAATTCTTATTATCGTTATTGTTGAACTTTAATCTAGTGACAATGTTATAATTTGTGTTTTGATTTTATATTTTGGAATTTTATTTAATAATGACATTGTAAATAGTATTTTTTTGCTTTGTTATCTTATTTTTCATGTTAATTTAAATTATACAGGATGAGTGATTATGAAACAGATAATGATACTGAATATGAAGAATATGAAAAAGATTACGAATCAGCTGCTATATTAGCTATTTGTGGAGTTGCCGATTATTACTTGCGATATGTCCTCAAACAAGAGAAAAGGACTTCAAAACTATCAGGATATCAATAGCTATTAGAATTAAAGTAAGGGAATAAAATGCGATTTTTTGAACAATTTAGAATGAGAAAATCAGTGTTTAACCGTTTATGCAATGATTTGGTTCTCAATTATGGCTTGAAATCCACACGAGGGGTTAGTGGAGAAGAGATGGTAGCAACATTTTTATACATGCTTGGGCAAGGAGCTTCTTATAGAATGTTAGAGGAGCGATTTCAGCATTCAGGTGAAACTATATTTCGTCAATTTCATCATGTTCTATCATGTGTGAAGAAATTGGCAAAAAATATTATTAGACCTATTGATCCTAGTTTTGGAGACACACCTAAATATATTATGGATAATGATAGATATTGGCCATATTTCAAAGATTGTATTGGAGCTATAGATGGTACGCATATAGCCATTCATGTTCACCAAGATGAGCAAGTGTGATTTATTGGTAGGAAAGGAAATACTACAACAAATGTAATGGTTGTGTGTGATTTTAATATGTGTTTTACATTTATATGGGCTGGTTGGGAAGGTTCTGCACATGATACAAGAACTTTTATGGAGGCTCTTCGAACAAAAAAGCTAAATTTTCCACATCCACCAAAAGGTTAGTTATGCCATTTAAGTTTATTTCGAGGTTACATTTTTTATCATGATAATATGTGGCTTGATTTTTGTATATATTTTTAATGTATTTCAGGTAAATCCAACTTTTAAGGGATTCTTAGGACCTTATCGTCATACAAGGTATCATATTCCACAATTTAGACTAGCACCAAATTTTAGATCAAACAATGAAAAGTTCAACTATTGTCATTCAAGTTTAAGGACAGTAATTGAAAGGACTTTTGGAGTATGCAAAGCAAGATGGAAGATACTACAAAATATGCCATTAAGAGCCAAATTTGAAACCCACCGTGATATCATTGTTGCATTTTTCACTCTTCATAATTTTATAAGAATGATGGATTCTGATGACATAAGTATTTTGCAAAAGTTTGAAGATATTGTTTCGTTACAAGCCAATGAAGATGACGATACTACTGTAAGAAATGGATCAACAAATTCTGAAATTAATGAATGGGAAGAACCAATACAAGAAGATGTTCAGGCAATGGAAGAAATAAGAGACAATATAAGAGATCAATTATCGGATCAAATAAATTAGTATAAATAATTAGTTTTCTTTTATTATTATTAATAAACTCTTTTATGATTGAATGTCCTTTTAAGTAATTTTATTATTATAAAAGTACTTTTGTATTTTTGTATCCAAACAATAACATCTTTTAAATAAGTACTTTTAACTAAAGTATCTAAACATAAAATCACTTTTACTTTTGTAAAAGATCTTTTAAAAAAAGATCATTTAAAAAAGATCTTTTTTCAGAATGGCGCCCAAACAAGTCCAAAAAGATCTTTTTTCAGAATAAAAATTACAGCTTCTCAAAAAAGATCTTTTTTTTTTATTTTATTTTACTAGTGCTTTTACTTTTACTACTAGAAATTTGTCAAACACGTTAAAAAATAAAAAAAAGATCTTTTTTCATTGAAAAAAGATATTTTTTTAACAAAATAATGGCGCCCAAACATGCACTAAAATAAGAATAAACTTGAGAAGATAAAATAATAAGGAAAAGATGAATAAAAAAGAAGATGATGATGATGATGAAAAAGAAGAAGAAGCAGTTACAAGACCTAAAGTAATTTGTCATGACATAATGCAAGTAGTTATGGAATGATTAACACTTTAGTACTGGACATTTTATTAGCAAGTTAATATGCAGGAATAATCGGATAAATTGTGTGTTTTTTGGTCGGGTTGTAGATAATATTCTCCCTCACCTTGAAGAAGGAAGGGTTGGCCTCTCATCGTTGTGCTGAGTTTTGAATTATGCAGAACTTATTAGAATAAAAATACGTCGAAATTTATTAACAAATGCACATAAATTTCTTAGTTCTTATACTGAAATTACTTAATGACCGCGATATGTAAACTCAGTTTGAAAACAAGCACACAAACAAGACTGAATCATGAATAAAAATACATCTAAATTAATTTTAGATCAGACAACGTCATTAATATGACAAAAATTCAACTATAACGATAATAATAACGACAATAACGATAAAGAACATGACGATGACGATAACGATGATGACGATGGTGATACAATAATAACAATGATGATGATGATGATGAAGGAGGAGGAAGAGGAGAAAAATGAATGAAAAGAAAAAAAATCAACTGAAAAAAGGGAAGAGGGGGAGGAGAAAGTAGTGACAGTGGTGGTAACGACGATAATAAAAAAAAGAGAGAAAAAATTAAAGGAGAAGAAAAAATAGCATCTGCGATGTTAGTAAGAAGAAGAAGAAAAACAAGAGAAGGAAACGGTGGAGGAGGAGTAAAAGAAGAATAAGGAGGAGGAGGAGAAGGAGAAGAAAACGGAGAAGGAGAAGGAGAAGGTGCGTTATTTGAAAAAGAAAAGCGTTTATAACAACTTGGATATACTTGGTTAAGTATTTTGTTTGAATATAAAATTTTATTCTTCTTATTTGTTGAGTGTGCTTTTACTTCTTTTTTGTCTAGAACTAAGTCTACTTTGAGAGATAAAAAAAGACAAAAACAGTAGTACATACAAAAGCTAATTTCTGTTTTATTTGAGTGTTTTGATTTCGAAAGTATTATATGTTAGAGTGCACTTAATTCTCTTTAACTAGGTTGGGTTAGCACCTAGGTGAGTTATTAAGTTTGAAATAACTTAAGTGGCGTTATAAAAGTCTAAATTTTTTAGAATTGGTGTTTGTAATCCATATTGATTATAATAAAAATTTTATCATTATTGTAGTAGAAATTAGACGTAAGTTATATTATATTTCGTGATTTGAATTGAAATATATTGAGGCATTACTCTTCTTCTTCTTTATTCTCTGCATTTTCTTTTATTTTTTGTTCTGCATTACGAAACAAAACAAATTACAAAAAATCTCCTAAATTTAGCATTATGCATAAACTATTTTATTAAGTGTTAAAAGTGATTTCTTGCTTCAATCGCTCTTTTCAACCAAATATATATTATTTAATTTGATTGAATTTAGTTAAATAAAATATTTAGCTACCTAGTATTTTTAAGATATTTTGTAAGGTACCATTTTTTATGGAAAAAGTTGGTGCATTTTGGATGTGATTTGAAAAAGGGTTTAACTAACCTATATTATAAGGACAAAAATTAAGGCTGTTAGTAATGGAAAATTTTAAACACTTTACTTTAATAAATGCATAACAAATACATTAAGAATTTAAATTTTACATCATTTTTATTAATATTTTTTTAATTTGTAACTTTATCATGTGATCTAATAAACATATGTTACCTAAACCTTTTTAAAATTTAATGTTGTATGAATAAAGAGAGAGATTTTGAGAGATAATTGTGATATTTATTATTTAATGCAATTTGACAAGAGAGATTTTTGGGACTAAATTTTGGAGTTGAGTGCTATTTGGATTAATAAATTAGGGTAAACTATTAGAGTATTTTCAATGCTAATTCTATTTTCATTTTATTTTGGATCTTAAATATTTATGAAATTATATGTCATAAATAATAATTTGAAATTAAAATTTGCTCCTCTAATATTTAGTATTAATTTAATTAGAATTTTATATTATTTTAAATTATTTTATCAACATAATTATATAAGTGACAAATTTTTATTGATTTTTTATTAAGATAATACTGTATCTTTAAGGTGATACTAATTTTAATTCATAAATAAACTCCAATACAAATTTTAATTTAAATTCAATTTCCTTCTTGAAAGTATCAAAAGTGATAGTCTAAAAATTCTCCTTTGAAGATGCTCTTAAATGATTGCTTTTGATTTTTGAAGATGCTGACAAAAATACTTCCAATTTTTGATAATGATATAAATATCCTAAATAACCAAGTTGTGTTGGTCTAGTGATTAGCTTATTAGTCTACTTAAACAAGTGTTAGATATTCGAATTTTGTCTTGTGCTTACAGAAACCATTGATAAAAGAGCTCATATTCTTGACAAAATTAGTCTGAACCTGTTGGATTGAGGTATCCCACGAAAAACCAAAAATAAATGTTCTAAAATATTATAAAATACAACAAAAATAATTAAAAAGAATACTATATTTTATAAGTGACAAATTTTTTTTATTTAACAAATATATGCATATAATCCAAAAGTTTTGTAAGAATAATTCATTATCTATTTAAAAAGTACAAAAAAAAATCGAATAAAATTCAATGTCTAAAATTTTGATTTTTTTAAAATTTATTTTTATTCATTAACAAAAAGAAATTTCAAAGAAATATATTTAGTGTAAAATCTCGCTATCTATATATATGTCTTATTTTTCTAATCATTCGTAAAGAAATGTATCAAATCCAATTTTTCTATTTAATGTAAAATCTAATCTATTTATATGTCTCATTTAGAGTTTGATTCCATGTTTTAAAGTTTTTAAATTTTTAAATTTTTTAAAAACAGAAATTGAAATATTAGATTTCAGCTTAAAATATTTAAAAAAAATTTAAAATATAAATTGAAAAATTTGATTTCAATTTAAAAAATATTTTATTTTTTTTAATATTTCTAAAAAAAAAACCA
>NC_029788.2:120466160-120467153 GCF_000816755.2 Arachis ipaensis
AATAATATTATAAAATTAATCATTAAGATTAGTCACTAATGTATTTGTATGTAAATATATATATTGTTTAATTTATTTTTAATATATATTTATATTTTAATATATATTTTATATTAGTAACTGATTTTGATGACTAATTTTAATATACATCTAACATGATTGAATATTTAAATATTGATATTGATTTTGATTTAAAGGAAGGAACTATCCTTTCAATTTTAGTAATATGACGTAAATTTATATCTCTCACTATCATTATATTAAATTCATGATTATTTATTACGTGTGATAATAGTTTTCTTGCATATATTTCATTTCATATCGTACTATTTATAGAATATTATTTAAATGAAAAAGGAATGAAAGTCCTATTGTGATTACTAAATTCGAATTCAATTTTAAAACTATACTCAATATATGAAGATAATCTATTTGTTAAACAATAATCCCAATTTTTCTTTTGTTTTTATGTAAAATGAGAAACACAATACAAACAATCTTACAAATAAAAGGAATAAGAGAAGATAATTAAGGGTATATTAATATTGATAATAAAATATAAATATAACGATAATTAATGATAATATTTTAATTTTTCAAAAATAAGAAAGGATATATGACGATGATTAAATAAAAATATATTAAACAGGAAGTGTTGATATCTAGAAAAAAGGGGTGTAACGATTTCCACTTCCTTATTCACAATTTATAATTATAATTATCCATAAGTGTTATTAATATTATAACACTTTTATCATCAAGAGTCACTCTATTGGTGTGCAAATTCTAGTACTATTCTATATTTTTAGAAATAAAAGTCTAGGTTTTATTGTATATTTAGATTATTTTGGCATAAAAGGAAAAAATATGTAAGTTTGATATTGGTAATCATGGTTGATTTAATAAGAGGATTCTCACATAAAAAGGTGAAATTGAATTTTGATTATTATGAAATTGGAGTGTATTTTGATTCTTTTGAATTATATTTCACTT
>NC_029788.2:120467169-120502387 GCF_000816755.2 Arachis ipaensis
CAAAATTTGATTTCTACAACTTTTTTTTAATATATATTTAATATTTAATTATTATTGTTGGACGTATTTAATTTAATAATGCTTATTTATAGTTCGTATTTTTTAGGATTATTTTCGTAAACAACATAAATTTTTGGATATAATTTTAAGAGGAGTGCTAAGGGGTCATCGAGCCAGTAGAATTTGTGATATTTAGGCATCAAGTAACTATCATTAATATTTTTAATGGTGTGAGATGATATTTAATGGTATAAAATTAATCATTTTCTTTTTTATGGTTAAGTGCTGGTCAGATTTTAACAAAAATGCTGTCCTGAGACTTTCTCTTATTTTAATAATTTATTCTTAAACAAAACACAATTTAAATAAAAATGGCAAACTTTAAACTCTAATTTCTAAATCTTAAGCCCTGAATATTATATTTTTATTATAATATTTTACTTTTAACCGTGTGTGGTTGAATAATAATAATAATAATAATAATACGAGACGTTTATTAACAATACTGTTTGTATAATTAATTTTAAGAAGTTTGGTGACTTACACAATTTTAAAAATAAAGATCAAATTTAATTTAAGATAAAAGTTTGTTTAAGAGTATTAGTGAATTGAATTAGATTAGATATGACTAAAATTTAGATTCCATTCACACTAAAAGTATTTTTTTTTACCAAAAATAGGAGACTCAAACCCACAACCTCTTAATTGAGTATGGAAAGACTATACCATTTGAGCTATAACTCATTTAAACGCATTTGATTAGATTGGATCTAATATTTGTATTTTTAATATTTAGATTGGATCGAATTTGTGGATTGAATGCGGATAAATATGGTATATTTGTACTCTTGTAGTATAATTGGGTAAATAATTTTAGGGGATTGGACAAAGTTGTAATTTTCACGAAAAGTGAAGAGCAATTCAAATTGACCAATTTACCCTGAGTAGTTTTTCATTCTGGTATATAAAAGGCGTTGTGGTGCACATGAGCGCTTCACTCCCCAACCCGTCAGAGAAAAGAAAAATATATATTAAACCCCTTTATTTTTTTTGTTTAATTTTAAAAAATAGAGCAAAAATACCAAAAAATATTGAAAAAGAGAAAAAAAATTGAGAAATTTCCTTAGGGTTTGACTGTGATTTTTTATTTTTCCGAAATCGCGTGTGACGCAAACAGCGGATTTCACCGATTCCGTCAAAATCGCTTCTCTGCAGGGAAGATCTGTCCTCAATTGGTCCCCGAAAGTCTCGGACTTTAGAGAGAGAAAGAAAAATGCTTGTGACACAACAGTAGCTTCTGCGGCTAGAGAGAGAAAATGCGCATGCAGCTGATTTTTTGAACGTTGGGATCGGAGGGAAAGAATAAAAAACCAGTTAAAAAATGCGGCTTTCCTGAAATTTGGAGGGATACAAAGGTTTTTGCATTTATAATCTCTTCAAAGCTGCAACATTTATTAATTTTTGGATTTCAGTGTAAGTGATCTGAATTTTGGTAATTTTGATGATATTGATGCAGGTGTTGAATTCTGTGGTGATTGAATGCAATCTGCCGGCAGCGGTGGCTCGGGCCGGAACCCCTCGGCTGGCCGGGCGGCTTCGGCATCGCCGTCGTCGTCTTCCCAATTTAGCCTGGACTCATTGCATCAGCAACAGCAGCAGCAGCAGAAGATAGGTTCTAGGCAGGTGTGGATTTTGATTGGTTGAAGTGAGATTTTGGTGGTTATGTTGAATTTTCTGTCATGGTTTTGGTGGTAGCACACATGTACTCTGATTACAGGTTCTGACCAAGTATGTTAATTTTTCCTAGGTTGTGTGGTGTTGGGAAAAAAAAAAGAGTTTCTGTTAGAATTTTGCATTTAATACACTTGGTGGTTGGGTTGAGATACCGAAGAATAGTCTTCAGTTAGTTAGTTGTGTTGGTTGGTTATTTTTTTAGTGGCATGTTTTTTTTCTTTTTCCTTTTTAAAATTTCCTTTTCTCATGCTAAATGATTTTCAGTTGTTCAGAGCGTTGTTTATATAATAGAATATGGAAATGGGAGCACTGAACCTAGAAATGATTGGTGCAATTGTGTGCTGCTGTCACTGTCAACTCTAGTCAACCTTCCTTTTTTATTCACAAGTCTACATGAAGTCTTCTGTACACTTCGGATTTTGTACTAAATTGGCCTTGCCTTTTATTTTGGCTTCATGTGTGATGTTTCAATTATAGACATGTGCAGTGTGCTATTTTCTTCACTGCCCTTTCTGGGGATTTTCCTTTTAGAAGCTTTTGGGCTTGTGTTCTGCTTTAGTTAGTTAAGAACTCCCCTCTATGCCGTTTTCCTTTCAGGTGTGACTGTTGAAAATTAATCTGTTTGCTTAACCAAGAATGATAAATTTTCCACCATGCCCTTTGTTTCTCTCTGTTCAGTAAATTTTTTATGTTAGAAAACATTGATTACTTATTGATTCCAACCAGACAAGCCCACCTGCCAACTTCCTAAAAGTACTGTTTCGTCAGCTTCTGGCTTAGTTGTTTTGTTACTGCTGTTTCTTACTTCTGTTATTATTATTAGTGAAAGCATGTGTGAAGTTATTAATTGGAATCAGTCTGTTTCTTGTTGACTCATTGCTTTCTATCAAATGCAATCTTAATGGGAAAATCATCGTTGCATCAACTTCTTTCTCTTAATGTTGTAATAGTCAATATATGGATGACTTTCTTTATGTTATGTGGTAATGATACTTAAGAATCTGTCATAACTTACACCTATAGTCTCCTTTTGCTTTCATGGTATTTTACTTAGTAAAGGATGCTGCTGGGTTTCAACATATTTATTTTGATGCAATAGTAGCCTGCATAAGTCTGCATGAAATTTCTATCATTCCATTCCACTTAGTTATTAAGATGTGAAGTCAAAGATTGGGTTGTAGACCAATTCTATACTTTCACAAGTATTTGTTTACTTATCTGTATCTTTGTATCTTATAACAAGTATTTCTGTTATTAAGGGCATGTATACATCTTTTCTTTTGATGCATTCTTGAAAGAATCATATTTTTTCCTGAACGATGACTTCTACTCAACTATACTCTTATGCAGTCATTTCCACATCAATTGCTAAAAAAACCAGAAGGAAGTGAAGCATTTTTTGCATATCAAACAGGGCTTCAAGGTGGATTTGGGACTAACAATTTCTCACCTTCTAATGCCATGCCTCAGCAGCCTCAAAAATTTGTTGATTTAGGTCAGCAGAGCTCCAGCCAGGGACAAGTTGCTGACCGGCAAATGCTCAATTACCAACAAGCATACCTTCAATATGCTCTGCAGGCTCAACAAAAATCTGCTTTGGCAATGCAGTCACAGAAACAATCTAAAATGGGGATCCCAGGCCCTTCATCTGTGAATGATCAGGACATGCATACTGGAAATCTGAAAATACAGGACCTTATGTCTATGCAAGCTGTTAATCAATCCCAAGCATCGTCCTCTAGGAATTCATCTGAACATTTTGCTCATGGGGAAAAGCAGATGGAGCAAGGACAGCAGCTAGCACTTGATCAGAAGAGTGAAGGAAAGCCTTCATCCCAAGGACCAGCCACTGGACACTTAATGCCGGGAAATAGTATGAGGCCACCTGTGCAAGCACCACCAATGCAGCAGAGCATGCTAAATATGTTGAAGGATCCATTACCATTTACTAAGACTGCTCAATATCAGGCTATGCAGGCATGGGCAAGAAATTTATCTGATCCTTCAAGATGTCTTAAGATGGCTCAGCTCATTCCGCAGATGCAATCAAGAACAGTTCCACAACCAAAGGCAAATGATACTAATGTTGGTACTCAGTCATTACCAGTCAGTGTTTCAAACCCACAGGCTAGTTCTCCAACAGTTGCAAGTGAGAACACAACACATACTAATTCATCTAATGATGCTTCTGCACAATCAAGTTCTGCTAAAGCAAAGCAGACAGGTCTATCTAACCATTTTGGCCCACCAATTAATGCCAGTATTGCTGGAAATTCCAGTGAAGTTGCATTGGCACAATTCAATCTTCATGGCAGAGACTCGCAAGGTTCTTTGAGGCAATCAGCAGTTAAAAATGGAATGTCTTCTATGCATCCGCAGCATTCTTCTGTAAGCTTAAACCTAGGTGCAGATCATCCTTTGAATGCAAAAACTTCATCATCTAGTTCAGAACCTGTGCAGATGCAGCACATCAGGCAATCAAATCAATCTGTTGTTCAGGATGGAGGTCTGTCAAACGAAGGGGGTTCTATAAATCATTCAAAATATCAAGGGGCACCATCTCAGATGCCTCAACAAAGAACTGCATTTACGAAACAACAGCTTCATGTTCTTAAAGCTCAGATACTTGCATTTAGACGACTGAAGGTTTAACCTCTGCTTCCCTTTCATTCTATCTGAGGCTGGTTGCCTTGTTTATATATGCTATTTATATAGGCCTAGAGAAGATGTATGATACTATGGCTTGGCTTGGTAATGCTTTTTCAGAGTTGCTAAAATTTCTCCCATAAGTAGAAGACACTAGTATCATTTGGGATATATATATAAAGTTGCTCTTAAAATGTAAAATATCTGTAGTCAACATGAATCAGCTCTGATATTTTACTAGTCTTTCAGGTTTTAGAGAGCATAAGTCAGCTTTGCAAAGCTCCCCATGAGATGCTGTCAAGAGCATCCTTGCATTTAAAATCTAGGAGCAAAAGCACCCAGTCTTTTTGTTTACCAAATTGAGAAAATTGGTGCCTATTTTTCATAAGTAGGAGTATTCCATGTATAATATTTATAGATAGATTGTGCTTACTGGTATTCTGTTGCTGTTGATTGGTAGAAAGGAGAAGGAACTCTTCCCCAAGAACTTCTTCGGGCCATCAGTCCACCACCTCTTGATTCACAAGTGCAGCAACCGGTTACTTCTGCAGGAGGGCAAAATCAAGACCAATCAGAAGTAACTGTGGCAGAACAGCCAAAGCAGATGGAGTCCATTGCCAAGGACTCACAATCTATCTCATCTATTAATGCAAAGGGTTCTTCAAAGCAGGAAGTCTTTGCTAGAGATGAGAAATCCACAACAACAATACATGTGCAAGCTATGCCTTTGGTGATAAAAGAACCTGCTGGAAAGGAAGAGCAACAATCTGTTGGTTGCTCTGCTATGTCGGACCAGGAAGGTGAACATGGAATTAGACAAATACCTGTTAGAAATGAGTCGGTGTTAGATAGGGGAAAGGCTATTGCAGCCCAAGCTTCTGTTTCTGAACAATTGCAAAATAATAAAACTGAACAAGCAAGCACTGTTCCGCAGCCAAAGGATGTGGGCCTCACCAGAAAATATCATGGACCACTATTTGATTTTCCTTTCTTCACCAGGAAACACGATTCCTTTGGTTCATCAATGATGCTAAACCATAATAATTTGTCACTGGCATATGATGTGAAAGAGCTTCTTTATGATGAAGGTGTGCAAGTCCTTAACAAGAAAAGGACAGAAAATTTAAAGAAGATTGAGGGTTTACTGGCAGTTAACTTAGATAGGAAAAGAATTAGGCCAGATCTTGTGTTGAAGTTGCAAATTGAAGAAAAAAAGCTTCGCCTTTTAGATCTACAGGCACGTTTAAGGGATGAGATTGATCAACATCAAAAAGAGATAATGGCAATGCCAGATAGGCCATATAGGAAATTTGTTAAGTTGTGCGAACGTCAGCGTATGGAACTTGCTAGACAAGTACAGGCATCACAGAAAGCTTTAAGGGAGAAGCAACTGAAATCTATATTCAATTGGCGCAAGAAGCTTCTTGAAGCACACTGGGGCATTCGTGACGCACGGACTGCTCGCAACCGGGGGGTGGCCAAGTATCACGAGAAGATGTTGAGAGAATTCGCGAAACGTAAGGATGATGACAGGAGCAAAAGGATGGAAGCCTTAAAAAACAATGATGTTGATAGGTACAGGGAGATGTTGCTGGAGCAGCAGATTAGTATCCCGGGTGATGCTGCAGAGAGATATGCTGTTCTTTCAACTTTCTTAACCCAGACTGAAGAATATCTACATAAATTAGGAAGTAAGATAACAGCTGCTAAGAGCCAACAGGAAGTGGAGGAGGCAGCAAAAGCTGCTGCAGCTGCTGCACGATTGCAGGCATGCTTCATTACTTTCCTTGTTGATTCAAAACAAATTTGGAAAAGAAAAATGAAATTTCCTCCGTTGTTCTCTAAACAAATTGATCCTGATTTGTTTTCTGACTAAAGGGTCTTTCTGAAGAAGAAGTCAGAGTCGCAGCAACTTGTGCTGGAGAGGAAGTGATGATTAGAAATCAGTTTATAGAGATGAATACTCCTAGAGACAGTTCATCTGTCAACAAGTGAGTTTTGTTTGTGTAGTTTTATTTATTTGTTTTTCTGTCTCAAGTTTTGCCAAAACTATTCTTTCGTCAAATCATTTTTCATTCTTGGTGTTGTCAAACTCTATGCTATTTTCCCATCTTTTATTTGGTAATTTTCAACACACTGATGCTTATCTAAACTATGCTTTTATAACCTTCTGTTATTGTTCATATAATAAAACATCTAATTCTGGTTTGTTACAATTATTGATCGCTACGGCCATACCAGGTATTACAGCCTTGCTCATGCTGTGAGTGAAAGGGTTGTAAGACAACCATCCATGTTACGAGCTGGAACATTGAGAGACTATCAAATGGTAGGTTCTGACATTTGATGAAATTCCTCGTAATTGCTTTTATAGCCTTTATGGTTATTTTTTAAGGATTGACATGTTATTCTGAAGGTTGGTTTGCAATGGATGCTTTCTTTGTATAACAACAAATTAAATGGAATATTGGCAGATGAGATGGGTCTTGGTAAAACCGTTCAGGTTAGTATTATGTTTATTCTTGGTGACGACAGATTATTCTAGCTGTGTCCTTTAAAATAGGAAGAATGTCTATTGTGTATGACTGTTTTTACGCTGGGTTTATGTAATACAAGGAAGATGACTTATTTTATTGTTTTGTTATTTAAACTGTACTGAACAAATATTTACTGTGATATATTGTTCGTTTTTCTTTGTTATTTTTGTTATTTCTTGTCTGTCCAGGTCATGGCATTAATTGCGTACTTGATGGAATTTAAAGGGAACTATGGCCCACATCTTATAATAGTGCCAAATGCTGTTTTGGTTAACTGGAAGGTGGGACTTCAAACTCTTCCATTTCCACAATACTCACTTCGTTTTTTGGTTGTGTGTATCTTGCAACCTGAAAACTTGTGTTCATCATGCAGAGTGAGTTGCATACTTGGTTACCATCCGTGTCATGCATTTTTTATGTTGGAACAAAGGATACAAGATCAAAATTATTTTCTCAAGTAAGTGCACCTCAACTTTACTATTTGCTGTTAAAAGATTATTTTAATGTTTAGTTCTGAGTTTCCTTTCGTATTACATTTTTGCAGGAGGTTATGGCTATGAAATTTAATGTCCTTGTGACTACTTATGAGTTCATCATGTATGACCGGTCAAAGCTTTCAAAAGTTGATTGGAAGTATATCGTAATTGATGAAGCACAGAGAATGAAGGATAGGGATTCAGTTCTAGCACGCGATCTTGACAGATACCGTTGTCAACGACGCTTGCTTCTGACAGGAACACCTTTGCAGGTCTGTCTTGTTTTCTTTTAATATATGCATTGTTATGGTAGTGTCTAGCTTTCAGTCAGCAGTATCAAACTTCGTGTTCCTCTACACAACCAAGTCATTAGGATGTTGATCTTTTTGACTTTTTCACTTACACTGTTCAGGCTATGCTATATGTTCATGCAGCTGTCAGTTTATATTGATAAATCGCATAGATACATGTTGTGATACAAATCTTGTTTAGAGTATTAATAATGGTATAATTTTCTCCACAGAATGATTTGAAGGAACTCTGGTCACTTTTAAATTTACTTCTTCCAGAGGTTTTTGACAATAAGAAAGCCTTCCATGATTGGTTTTCAAAACCATTTCAAAAGGAAGGTCCAAATCAAAATGCAGAGGATGATTGGCTTGAAACAGAAAAGAAAGTCATCATTATCCATCGACTCCATCAGATTCTTGAGCCTTTCATGCTTAGGCGTCGCGTTGAAGATGTTGAAGGCTCTCTACCACCAAAGGTGTGATTTTGATACTCTTGGTCTCATTTTTTATCTTTTATCTGGTGATTCATCCCTCATATTTCTGTATTGCAGGTCTCCATAGTTTTACGATGTAAAATGTCAGCTGTCCAGAGTGCCATTTATGACTGGGTTAAATCCACTGGCACCCTTCGTGTTGATCCTGAGGATGAGAGAAGAAAGGTTTTGAAGAATCCACTCTACCAGGCAAAGCCTTATAAAACTTTAAATAACAGATGCATGGAGCTACGCAAAACCTGCAATCATCCAATGCTTAATTACCCATTTTTTGATGAATTTATGGATAGAGACTTTATTGTACAATCTTGTGGGAAGTTGTGGATTTTGGATAGGATCCTTATCAAACTTCAAAGAACTGGACATCGAGTTTTGCTGTTTAGTACCATGACAAAGCTCCTAGACATCTTGGAAGACTATCTGCAATGGCGGAGACTAGTTTACAGGAGAATTGATGGGACAACAAGTTTGGAAGACCGAGAATCAGCAATAATGGACTTCAATAGGCCTGATTCAGACTGTTTCATCTTCTTGCTTAGCATTAGAGCTGCTGGGAGAGGCCTTAATCTTCAGTCTGCTGACACAGTTGTCATTTACGATCCTGATCCAAATCCTAAAAATGAGGAGCAGGCTGTGGCCAGAGCTCATCGGATTGGACAAAAAAGGGAAGTCAAGGTTATCTACATGGAGGCTGTTGTTGACAAGATCTCTAGCCATCAGAAAGAGAACGAATTGAGAAGTGGAGGCCTTGTTGATATGGAGGATGAACTTGCTGGTAAGGATCGATATATGGGATCTATTGAGAGCCTCATAAGGAACAATATTCAACAATATAAGATAGACATGGCTGACGAGGTCATTAATGCTGGACGTTTTGATCAAAGAACAACACATGAAGAAAGACGTTCAACTTTGGAGACTTTATTACATGACGAGGAAAGATATCAAGAAACTGTTCATAATGTTCCGTCACTACAGGAGGTTAATCGCATGATTGCTAGAAGTGAAGAGGAAGTTGAACTGTTTGATCAAATGGACGAAGAACTGGATTGGAGTGAAGAGATGACACGGCATGATGAGGTGCCTAAATGGCTTCGAACCAGCACAAGAGAAGTGAATGCTGCTATTGCTGCTTTATCTAAAAGACCATCAAAGAACATTTTATTTGGTGGTAGTATGGGCATGGAATCTAGTGAATTGGGTTCTGAAAAGAGAAGAGGACGACCCAAGGGAAAAAAGCATCCTAATTATAAAGAGTTGGAGGATGATGATATAATTGAGTGCTCTGAAGAAAGCTCTGAGGAAAGAAATGGATATTCTGCACATGAAGGGGAGATAGGAAAATTTGAAGATGAAGTACATAGTGGGGGTGATGGAGCTAATCCCATGGAAAAAGATCAAGTCGAACATGGTCCACCTTTTAATGCTGGATATGAACTTCCTCAGTCTTTAGAAAATGCTAAAAATCACACAGTTGAAGAAGCTGGTACGAGAGGATCATCATTAGATAGTCAAATATTGACACATACAGTGACACCATCAGTTTACTCACGGAAATTTGGTTCCCTCTCTGCATTAGATGCCAAGCCAAGTTCCATTTCAAAAAGGGTACATGGCTTTTTATTTTCTGGGTTTTGTACTCTCTTATTTTCAAATTAAAATATCTCTTGTTAGCTTTTTCCAGGTAGATGAGTTAGAAGAAGGGGAAATTGCAATATCTGGTGGTTCTCACATGGATCATCAACAATGTAGAAGTTGGATTCATGATCGTGATGAAGGTGAGGATGAACAAGTTCTGCAGCAACCCAAGATCAAACGCAAACGTAGTCTACGTGTTCGACACCGTCCTGTCATCGAAAGGCCTGAGGACAAATCTGGCATTGAGATGGTTCCTCTTCAACGTGGAGAATCATCTCTTATTGCAGACAATAAATATGAAGGTCAAACAAGGACTGACCGAGAATCAAAATCATTTGTTGACAACAATGCCAGCAAGCATGATAAGGATGAATCTTCATTGGAAAATAAGAAAAATTTACCTTCAAGGAAAGCAGCTAATTCATTCAAATTACATGGCTCACCTAAGTCTAATCGTATGATCTGTTTGTCTGCTCCTTCAGAGGATGGTGGCGAACACCCTAAAGAAAGTTGGGAAGGAAAGCCTATCAACTCAGCTGGATCTTCAGCTCATGGCTCTAAGATGACCGAAATTATTCAGAGAAGAGTATGTATCATTTAACTGATCTGTGTTTGATTTCATTTCTACCTGTGATGGTTTAGCTTTTACAAAATGGAGTTCTTACAGCTTGCCGTAGGGATTGCAAGTTCGAAACTCTAGTTAACTTTAACTTAGTTTCAATATTCTAATAAAACCTTCTGTTTTATGAAGTTAATTATTGCTACTTTACATGTTCATACCTTTGTGAAAATGTTACTCATGTAACTTATGCCTTTGTAGTGCAAAAATGTAATTAGCAAATTCCAAAGGAGAATAGACAAGGAAGGCCAACAAATTGTACCTTTGCTATCAGATTTGTGGAAGAGGATGGAGAATTCTGGGTACACTGGCGGATCAGGGAACAGTTTGTTGGATCTACGAAAGATTGAGCAGCAGATTGATGCATTGGAGTATAATGGAGTAATGGAGCTTGTGTTTGATGTGCAGTTTATGTTGAGGAGTGCGATGCAATTTTATGGATACTCATATGAGGTTAGATTTCTTAACTATCTATATATTCTATAATAATGTACAAAATGATTCACTGTTCTGGCTTTGTTATTAAAATTCCCTGTAATGATTATTTGCAGGTAAGAACTGAAGCAAGGAAGGTTCATGATCTCTTTTTTGATATCTTGAAAATTGCATTTCCTGATACGGACTTTGCAGAAGCAAAAGGTTCCCTTTCTTTCTCCGGCCAAATTGATTCCAATGCCATAACATCCCCTAGGCAAGGAAATGTTTGCCCAAGCAAGAGGCAAAGGACAATAAATGATGTGGAAACCGATCAATGCCCTGAACAAAAGGCTCCGAACCGTGGTTCCGGGTCTAACGGCGAAAAAGCCAGGAACAAAGGCCATCCATTGCAGAAGGAATTGAGACCTGGAAGCGGTAGTGGTAGTGCCCGGGAGCAATATCAGCAGAATAATTCTTCTGCATTAGTTCATCCAGGTGATCTGGTTGTATGCAAGAAGAAAAGAAATGACAGAGAAAAATTATTGGCGAAGCCTAGGACCACATCCGCCGGTCCTGTTTCACCGCCCAGTATGGGTAAGAATAGAAGTCCCGGGTCAGGTTCGACTCCTAAGGATGCGAGGGTGTTTCAACATACTTCAAATGTGCAAGGGCGGTTTAGCCAGCCATATCAGCTGTCAAATGGGTCTGGTGGGTTGGTTGGCTGGGCAAACCCGGTAAAGCGACTAAGAACAGATTGTGGGAAGAGGAGACCAAGCCATACATAGATTTTTTTTATTATAATTTTTCAAAGGAGACAAAGATGGTAGATAATGGTAGATAATGGAAATAGTGCTCAACTAGTTTCAGAAAAGAGTTTCAGTGGCCCTTACCATTGGTAGATTTTAGCTCACATAATAACTGTTAATATAGAGTAAAACCCTCCATTGTATTTTTCTAGCTACCTCAATGAGTTAAATTATTACAATGGTCAGCAAAGGTTTTTTGTATGGATAAATCTGCATCTTGCAGGAATTGTTTTCTTTAAATAGTTGCTACTGAAACTCTTGTATAGTAACATGTTGGTCTATATTAGTCCATTCATGGATTCAACTCTCCAAGGTCATGTTTTCCCCAGCGTTCCGGCGTCCTAATAATCCATCTATTTCAATTAAATGTCTCTTTCGCCATTTTTGGTACATTGTAAAATCAATGTATAGGCGTGGTTTATGTCCAAATACAATTGAATAAAAAAACTGAGACATTTATTTTGAAACTAATGGAGTATATAGATTTCAATTATGTTATTTGTGAATAATGTGAAAATACTAATTGCACACCAAAATCAATTATCATGTATTTGTATAATTTTAGTGTACATCTAGTATAGTTGATATATATATATATATATAAAGTTTAGTTAGCCTATCACTTCCACCATATTCAACAAAAATATAACTGATCTTAGTATTTAGAATTTAAACATTGATCCACAAATGTTCAGTGAAGGTATAAAATCATGATTTCAGATGTGGTTTCCCTTAACAAATGTTAAGGACAATGTTGTGGGAGTTGCAACCCTTGGAATTGCAAGAGTTCAATTGACTGTTATGAGTAATTAGTTCACTTATATTGACACTAGTCACCGGTCAAGAAACAACAATTGTCAATCAACTTGTTTTAAGACTTTTCTACAAGTTTCAAAGATCAAAAGATGAATAGTTGTGAACATTGCATTAAATGAGTTACAGGAAGAGTATTTGTGCATATTATGGTAGTACCATGCTAAGCTAAAAAGCACAATGCATCAATTTGAAAGAGCCACAACAAGAAACTAAGATTGCATCAGGAAATCAATGGTACATTATTTACATTGACATGAAACTGAACAACAATAAGGGGGATTTCCCCCTTTGACCACAATTCCAAGTTCATTACATTGCAGTGAGGTTGAACTAACAGGACTAGAACATCATATACAGATAAAATATATAAAGTTAAAATCAGGATTCAGGGCATCAGATGAAGTAGCTAAGGATCTGCTTTACCAGCAACCTGTTCATCACTTGAATCATATTCATCTTCACTCATTTCCTCATCATCACTTGATTTCTCTTCTGGTGCAGCTCCTACATCTTCAGCTTTAGCATACTTCTCACAGTACTCTGAACACACAGTGTTAAATTAAGAACTTTATTGATTCTAAAGTTAAAGACCATTAAATTATGCTTAAATTGGTCCAATGAAGAACTCAAGCCTAGAAAAGGAAATCCAAGTGATAGTGGCTTCAAGTAATAGATAAACATAGACAACAGAAGACAGGTAATCTCACTTCAAGAGATAATCACTGATTCATTTGCTTTTCAAATTTACAATTTAGTTGAATTCTGGCCACAACCCAACATTACATATACTATGGGGAATACAACAAGTCTTGGCAATGTAAACTCACAAAGAAGATCGATTCAGAATGCAGAAATACATACATGTAGCTACATTTGGACATGATATTATTATCAACTTATAGTACACAAATATAAAGAATTAGCTCAATCAATTGAGAAATTTGATAACTACCTTCCAAACATACCATCACCATCCTTTTGATAACTATCTTTTATTAAGGCTTTAAGCATTTTTTGTCCCCTATAATAACAGAATTGTTACAAAATAAGCATATGTCGCCGTTATATATAGGAAGTTCCATTAAAAGGTTATGTCCTGCTCCATCTATCCAATTTTTGTCTCAAAAAGATACACAAATGAAGTTTTAGAGGGGAATGGTTTGCACATAAGCCATAATAAGACTGAAAATATGGAAAGTAAGTTCGACATGAAGAAGGAAAACACTAACAAAGAAGTGAAAATCGGAGAAAGCACCCTATCACAAATAAAGAGATTTAAGTATCTTGGGCGTATTATATAGAATAATAGAAAAATAGAGGAGGATGTAAACTATAGGATTCAAACGAGTTGGTCAAAATAGCAAAGTACGATTGGTTTATATCTGACAAAAGTACCTTTAAAACGTAATGGTAAATTTTATCGCACTGTCATTAGACCAATTATGTTATATAGAACCAAGTGTGGGGCGACAAAAGTTGAGAATAGGCATAAACTTAGGGTGGTAGAAATGAGGAGATGGATAATCGACCAAACATGTTCAGATAGAATAAGTAACAATGATATAAGAGAAAAAAATTAGAATAACACCTATTGTTGAAAATATGGAACAATCTCATCTTAGAATTTGGATATGTGGGGAGAAGATTGACAAAGTACCCGGTTAGGAGGGTGGATCAGATAGAAGATAGACAAGTGGCGGAAGGTAGAGAAAGACCTAAAAAGGCCATACACGAGGTGGTAAAAAGAAAATCTATATGCAAACAACCTCATAGTGAACATGATATATGATATGGCAAAATGGTGTCGTTTGATCCATGCAGTCGACCGCACCTAGTGGATAAGGCTTTGTTGTTGCTATTGTTCTAAGATAAGCAAATAAAGCTAAGAGAAAGCCAAAAGGCAGTTCAAATAACTATTTGAGTGCATGCACATGTACTATGCATTCGTCCACGCATTCAAACAGTTGCGCATAAGGCTAAGGGACAAGTGCAAATAAACTAATCCCAGACATGCATATTTCAAGGAAATAAGAAGTCAAAAGTATCAATACCCTTAACCCTTTGTTCATAACTAGCTCGATCTCGCATCAGTAAAGCGGCAGCTTCTCCATTTAAAGGGTCTGATGGATTGGGATACAGAAGAAGCTGTGGTAGGAACACTTCAAACACATTGACAAGATCTGGAAAAAAAAAAGAATGTAAATTGACATGTGCATTATACAAGGAACTAAAATCCTAAAAATATACAATTCTGTACAAAACCACAACATTTTCTCACAAAATTTCAATGAAATCATTACCAAACATGGGGCTCCAGGTTTGGTTGATAACATCCAGACAAACTGACCCTGACCTGAAATTGTCATAATCCGAGCCAACGAAATCAGAAGCAATCTTTCTTGAAACTAATAGTCAGGAAAACTACTCAACAGAAAGAGTTTCCATGACATCATTATTCATTACTACATGCTTACATCTCATCAACATTTGGGTGATAGATCTTATTGACAAATCCTATAGAAGGAGATTTATAAGGATAAGCATCAGGTAGCTCAACTCTTACTTTCCATACACCACCATGATAAGGACCTGCTAGAAGCCATCATACATGGATGAAAAGAAGATTGAAAATGAAAAAATAAAATAAAATCCTTCCTCAAAGGTTACACATTTAATACCAACCAGGATATAACAATAACCAAAAGGGAAACCAGCAGATATATAGATAAATTCAGTAATCAGTATAGCTAAAAAAAAAAGGAGTAAAAAATAAGAAAACACTGACTCTAGCTCATACCAATAATCTTCTGACTAAGAACTTAATAATTATGCAAAAGGGAAATCAATAAGAACAATATCAACTGTTATTTGTGAAGCTATGTTTTTATTTTATTTTATTTTTTTCCCCTTCAAAAATACAAACTTGTTGCTTCCCAAAATCTATTTGTGGACTTCACAGATGCACAGAACAATCAATTGAAAGAAAGAAGAAGTATCATCCCTGTTGCTACCATAAATCTAAATTCACAGCCGCCAAGAGCTGTGTTCTATATATGGTCAAATTGCTTTAAGCAGAGAAAAACTCCTAAAAAGAATTTCTTAAAAAAAAAAAAAAAGCAAAAGCATATATTTATCAGCTGAATGTTTTATCTGAAACACCAAAACATTATTCAGAAACACAAGAAAGAAAAAAGGAATGGAATTTTACTTTCATTGGGTCCATCGAAATAAACATAAAACTCCTGCATTCCATCATTAATCATCTCCACCTTGTAATCACTCATCATCCTATTAAAAGAAAAGGATGAGACTTTGTGAGACCCAATTAGAAAAAGATTGAAACTTCAATGAAATTAAGAAGAAAGAGAGAGAATAATTGAGGATTAACAGTTTCATTAAGTCCATCTCTCGCCGCTTGCTTGGGGAAGACATGTTTCTTCTTCTTCTTCTTCTTTTTGGGGTTGAGTTGTTGGTTGTTGGTGTCTTGGGTTTTCGTTTTCAGTTTTTCACCACCTCTTAAGCAAGTGGGGAGAGAGAGAGGAATTGAAAAGTGGGGAGTTGAGTTATAGGGAGCAGTAGGAGACACTTGTTGTGCAAGTGAAGGCTCAAAAATACTACTTCTGACATTAGTGAGCACAACTAGGAGATAAATATTGTTAGCGTCGGATATTCACATTTTTAATATTCTGATCTTTTATTTTTGTTTGCAAGATTTTTCTTGTATTATGAATAGGGCTCTACCCTATTCTATCCGTAAAAATATCAAATTTTTTTAAAGTAAATATAAAATTCAATCATTTTGAATTTTATACATATTAATAATATAAAAAATAAAAAACTAATGCTTTAAATTATTAAATTAATTAACTAGTTTAGTGGTTGTTCACTTATTGTAAGTCATTATAAGGGAGGTTGTGGGTTCAATTCTCACTTTCTTCATTATATACCTAAATTTTTATAAAAAATATGTGTTATATATGAGATGCGAGTAAGATAGGGTAGGGTACACCCTAAACCCATATCCTACCCTACCCGGACCGTACTCTACCCTACCCGCAGCGGGTCGGATAGCCTACCCTACCCGAACGGGTTGGATATGAAGTATATTTAGTATATCATTTTAGTGATTTTACTCTTTTGGTGAATTGGTGGATTTTTTTTCTTTTTTTATAATATTTTTTTAATAGGTGGTGTAATTACAATTCAAATTAAAAAAATTAGGATCAAAATCTTTTAAAATAAAGATGTTGATAAAGTAAGACCTGTGAGAGTTAATCACTCTTAAATTAATAGAGTTATTTGCGAAAAAAATTCTCCAAAAAATCTGCTAAAATTTTCACTCAAGAGATAAATTTGGTTTAACAAAATACAAAAAAATTAAAATTTACAAATATATTGATTTAAACTAACATGGTGAGGATATAAAGATCATAAAGAGAGGTGATACTAAATCTCTACTAGCGTCTAATACAGAAAACATCGTACAATGACTCTTTTCTTGTTCACCAGAGATTGAAACAAATAGTTTTAAAATGGATGGAAAAGATATTGATGAAGGTGCTTCCAATTTCGAAGATTGCTGGTATCAGAAAAATAGAGAGACTGATATCAGAAAGATGAAGGGACTGATAAGGAAGACAAACCATTTGAACCATGTCATGCTATTCCTATATCAAAGGAGGAGTTTGATTAATAGTGCAAGTTATGGAAAGCAGCTCTGATAGTTAAAGTTCTTAGCAAAAGAGTAAGTTTGGGATTCATGGAGCAATGCCTCAACCGAAATTAGGTCAAAAAAGATAAGATCAATGTTATTGACATAGATCGTGACTATTTTTTTGTTCATTTTTCATATGAGGAGGATTACAACCATGCACTACTTAACAGACCATGGATGATAGCGGGGCATTATCTTATAGTGTAGAGATGGAGATCCTTTTTTCTTGAATTTGAGAAGGAAGTCAAGAAGATTACTGTATGGATTTGTATTCCAAACTTGCCTATAGAATTATCCAACTATCATTTATTATAACAGGTGGCATCAGCGATTGGTAGCATATTAAAAATTGATTGTGCCACCTCTATCTACTCAAGAGGCGGATTTGCAAGGATATGTATGGAGATTGACTTATCTAAAAAGTTGATTTCCAGAATTTTAGTATTTGGAAGCACTTTCAATATTGAGTATGAATACCTTCATCTCATATGTTTTAACTATGGCAAGTATGATCATAGAGTAGAACTATCAACAAAAATCTAGTGGATAATCCAACAATATCGAAAACAATAGAAGAGTTTGACGGTGACAACCCCAGCCAGAATCCCATTCTCAATGAGAAAAATATAAAAAATATTGATACACACAATTAAAGAATGTGTTTCGCTATAACTAAGACTCCCTAGAATTTGGGCCTTGAATGATGGTCAAACATTATAATAGGAGGAAGCAGGAAAGATATGTTCCAGATAGAAAGAGCATAGTTATGACAGCTGATTCTCCCAAATTGAATGAAGAAATAAATGAACAACCAGACAAGATTTTGGGTAGAGGTTCAAGATTTAATGTGTTATATGAGGAAAGTCTTGATACTACGTGCAACAATGACAAACCTAAAGGTTCACAAAAGAGAGTAGCCATGTATAATAGGCCTAAAGCTAAGTAAAATAATCCGCATGAAGAAGTGGTCATGCAAATTGGATTGAAGGCAAAGCAAGCTCAAGCAAATCTGGGACATGTTTCCATTTAAAAGAGAACAAAAGATGGAAAGAACCCCAAGAAAATAAAAAAATAGCGATGCCCAAAATTGGGCCTATTTTATCTGCCAAAAGTTTCAAGCTCAAACAGAAATAAATAGAGAAAATTGTTGAGAAAAACCCAATCTCCTTGAAAGGAACCTCTGCGAATGTTTCTAAGCTAGTATCGCGAATTAGAAACCCAAATAGTAGCCTTTTCTAAAGTAAGAATTAAGCATCTACCCATGGTGAAATCTAATCATTCTCCTCTTTATCTTTCTCTCACTTTTGCCTCTTCTCCAAATAGAGGATAAATGCCTTTCAGGTTTGTTGCTGCTTGGATATCTCATCCATATTTTAAAAATCTTCTTAATAGGAGCTAGAATACGGAGGACTCTTGAATTAATTGCATTGCAGACTTTTAAAAAGTGTTAAAATAGTAGAATCACAATATTTTTAGCAATATTTAGCAAACGTAAAGCAAAATTCTTAGAAGGCTTCACGAGATAGATGCAAATCTTAATATAAATAGCAACCGCTTTCTTGAGAAATTACAGGTTGATTTGTGAAAGGAATATGAAAAAATTCTTTCATAGGAGGAGGTGCTCTGGTTCCAAAAGTCTATATGCAAATGGCTTGAATTTGGTAATCGTAATACTAAATACTTCTATGGCACTACTATGACAAGAAGGAAAAGGAATAAGATTGAGGCTCTCTAAGACGACAATGACAACTAGATCTCAGATCAATAAGGTCTTGAGATGATAGCTACAAATTTTTATTTCAAGTTTTATACAGATAATCTTTCGGATATCCCTTATACCTTAATCATGCTTTTCCTATATTTAGTCAATCTGGTATTGATTCTTTAAGTATTAATGTGTCTCATGTTAAAATCAGGAACTCTATTTTTAGTATGGGAGGCTTCAAGGCACCAGGGAGAGATGACATCCAAACTATTTCTTACTAGACTAATTGAGAAATTCTGGGTCCTGATATGTGAAATTTGGTAACAAATTTGAAGCAAATGAGGCCTATTAGTCTTTATAATGCTTCTTATAAAGTCATTACAAGAATGCGGGTAGAAGGGTAAAGAATTTAATGGAGAGGCATAGCTAAGACAATATCATTATTACTCAATAAGTGATCCACTCTATGAGAGCAAAAAAGGATTAAAAAATAATGGATGGCTATTAAGATAGATTTGAAAAAGGCCTATGATAGATTAAAGTAGGGCTTTATTAAGAATACTCTCATGGATATTGGTGTCCCTTCTCACATGATAGATTTGATCTGTACTTGCATTTTAACTGCTTTGATGAGGGACTTGTGGAATGGGAATACCCTAGAAGAATTTATCCCATTTAGAGGAATCCGTCAAGGTGATCATTTATCTCTCTATATTTTTGTCTTACGCATGGAGTGTTTATCTCAACTCATCAGTGCTGCAGTTGATTATGGATAATGGAGACCTATTCACATTAGTAAGGATGGACCGAGCCTTTTTCATCTTTGCTTTGCAGATGATTTTATTCTTTTTTGCTGAAGCAATGATAAATCACTATTTTATGGTTTATCTTGTGTTCAATTGAGTGGTTTCATCAAGTCTTTGTCCACTTATTCATATGATTTGCATGATTTTACAACTCCTTCCTAGTTTTATTCTACGGTTGAAAACTTGCTTCCTAGTAATCTTTAATTTGTGTATTTTAATTCTCCTTTATACCATTCGATACCATGATCTGTGTGTTAAGTGTTTCAGGCTTTATAGGGCAGGAATGGCTTAGAGAATGGAGAGGAAGCTTGCAAAAATGGAAGGAACACAAGAAACTAAGAAGATAACTAGCGAGCATCGACGCGCACGCATGGCTCACGCGAGCGCGCGATATGGAGAATTTTGCAGCGGCGCGTGCACGTGCCTGACGCGTACGCGTGGATTGGAGTTTGCACAAAGACGCGTGCACGTGGATGACGCGTACGTGTGACATGCGCGATCTGCAGAAATAACAGAAAATGCTGGGGGCGATTTCGGGCCGAGTTTTGACCCAGTTTCCTGCCCAGAAACACAAACTAGAGCCAGGAAACATGCAGAGACTCAACACACATTCTCATTAGCATAGTTTTTAGTTTTAGATCTGAATCTAGAGAGAAAAACTACTCTTCCTCTAGGTTTTTCTTTACATTCATAGATTTCTAGTTTATGCTTTGCTTTTGGATATTGAGAGAGTCATCACCTCCGTTGAAGTTACTATTCTAGTTTGTTTTCTTATTCCCTTATTATTCCATATTCTTAATTCTTGTTTAGAGTTACAATTGGATTGTTTTTAGAATTTATTAATGCAAAGGATACTCTTATTTTTAATTAATTTGTAGTTATTGTCTATCATATCTTTCTTTTATTCCCTTTTTAATTCTATGCAAGTGATTTCCATGTTGATGGAGTAGACTCCCAACTTGACATGGGGGTTGATTAAGAGGAGACACTTGAGTTGGAATGCTCAAGTGATTAGTTAAATTGGAAGTTGTTGGCTAATTCTCTATTTACTAACGCTAGACCTTCCCAAGGGACAGGACAAGGATTTGCGAATAAGAGCTAGCTCAATCACTTGACTTTCCTTTATTTAGTAAGGGTTAACTAAGTGAAAACAACAACCTCTTTATACTACACTTGAGAGAATTCCAACAAGAATAGAACTTCCAATTAATCATTCCCCCAGTCAAGGCTTTTTATTTTGAATATATAAATCTCTTCTAATTTTCCTTGCACTAAATTACAATTATTTATTTTTCTGTCATTCAACTCTAAAAAATTTCTCGAAAAATTTCTGATTAATAAATTAGCACCCTTTTGGCAACTTGTTGGGAGACGACCTGGGACTCATACTCCCAGTATTTTTATTCTAATTTTGTGACAACCTTTCTAAATTGATGAGCGAATTTCAGCTGGTTAAGAACTATACTCGCAATGCTGTTCTGATATTATAATTTCTTAATTGGCTGACTCCCGTACCTCCATCAATTTTTGGCGCCGTTCTCGTGGTGATGCAATTGTGTGCTAAATTATTAGTTGGTGTAATTATTTTTATTTTATTTATTTGCGTATTTTATTTTAATTTATTACCATGAGCTATATGTTTCTCTCATTGAATGACGCGTTCACTGCCTGATCTGAGTTTAGCCGCATTTGAGTCTCATCTGAGGGTGAATCTGAACCGCCATCTGAGAGAGAAACAAGCTCTTTTACTACTGATTCAGTTGATTCATGTGCAGATAATATGGCAGCACCTAGGAGGATTATTCTCCAGGAAGCTGGAGCTCCAGATTTTACACTGCAACCGTATCAAGTGCGTCATCCAAATCTGGCTGTAGATTTTGAACTGAAGACTGCACTAATCAACTTGATGCCCAAGTTTCATGGCTTACCTGCTCAGGAGCCCATCAAGCACCTCAGGGATTTCCAGACAGCCTGTTCTACTGTTAGGCGTCATGGTGCAAATGAAACTTCTATTCTGCTAACCGCCTTCCCATTTTCTCTTGATAGAAAGGCAAGGGAGTGGTACTACTCCCAACCTGAAGCAACTGTTACCAACTGGGATACGCTCAAGAGAGAATTCTTGGAAAAATACTTTCCAGCTGAAGTTACAAATAGATTGAGAAAAGAGATCTCCTGCATTATTCAAGGTGAATCAGAGACTCTCTATGAGTACTGGGAGCGCTTTAAGAACCTTCTGGACGCATGCCCCCATCACATGATTGACAAGCTGGTGTTGATCAGCTACTTCACTCAAGGCATGAAGCCTCGGGATAAGACTACATTGGATGGTGCTAGTAATGGTTCTCTGAAAAAGTACAAGACCGCAGATGAAGCATGGCAACTGATCAGTGACCTAGCTGAGTCCACTCGAAATCACAGGCACAGGAACAGCCACTCAAAGGCTATTGCAGAGGATTCCTCTAGCAGTGAGACTACTGCCGTCACACAAGCTATATATGAAATGACCAACCTACTGAAGCAGATGCAATTGAATCAACAACAAACTCAGCCTCTCTCACCACAACAAAGCCAACAGTTGGTCCCCCAAAGAGTATGCGAAATTTGTGCTGATTATAGTCACTACACTGATGAGTGCCCGCAGCTCCAACAAGAAGACAACACCGTGGCAGCTACTCATAACTTCTATGACTGCCTGAATCAAGGGTACAATCAACAGGCGATAACTACAACCAAGGTAGGAACTATAACCAAGGGTGGCAGGACAACTCCAACCAGGGCTGGAGAGATAATTCCAACAATGACTGAAGGGACAACTATAACAGAGAAGGCAGAGACAACAATGGAAATCAGAGGTGGAATAACAACAACAGACAGCAGAATTAGAACCAACCTTACAGAGCACCTCACCTAAGGCAGTCCCAAGGACCCCAGCACAACCAACAACAGGTCCCTCAGATCACTTATCCTCCTTCCTCATCGAATGACGAGATGCTTCGTTCTCTTGCACAAGGATAATAAGACACGCAGACTACACTGAACTCTACTTTAAATGGTCTGAATGCCACTTTACAAGCTCTCGTCTCCCGGATAGATTCATTACCTACTCCCACCAAACAGCCTTCAAGCTCTAGTGAAATTCCTTCTCAACCCTTACCTAACCCCAAAGGTGGCATTAATGCCATCACTTTGAGGTCCGGAACTACACTGTCAGAGAGGAACCAAGAGGAGCCAAGCTCACAAGAACATGCCCCAGTTGAAGACTTGGTTGAAGTGGAAGATGCTGAAGAGGAAGAGGAAGTACAAGACAAGGTTGAAGAAGAAGTAGCTCAGCCAAAGAATGGAGCACCAGAGGATGCAGAAGCTGCAAGTGGCGCCATTCCTATCCCATTTCCACACCTTGCAAGGAAGTCCAGGAAGCACATGGAACTTGATCCCAAAATGGTAGAAATCTTCAAAAAGGTTGAGGTAAATGTTCCCCTTTTTGATGTCATTCAACAAGTACCTAAATATGCAAAGTTTCTGAAAGATTTATGCATACATAAAGATAAAATTAATGAATTAGAAACTATTTCTTTAGGTAGTTCTATATCTGCTTTAATGGAAAGTATACCTGAAAAATGTAGTGATCCAGGTCCATGCATGGTTAATTGTACCATTGGGGTGTAATATTTTCTGACTGCATGTGTGATTTAGGAGCGTGTGTTAGTATAATGCCATTGTCTATATATGATGCTTTGAGGCTCCCTCCCTTAAAAAGGTCGGCAGCTCGTTTTGTGTTAGCAGATAAAAGCATTATTACAGTGGTTGGAATTGCTGAAGACATGCTGATAAGCATTAAGGGGCTCACATTTCTCATTGACTTCTATATCTTGGAAATGCCCCCTAATGACTCAGGAAGACCATCATCAATCCTGCTAGGAAGACCATTCCTGAAGACTTCAAAGTTCAAGCTAGATGCCTTCTCAGGAACTTACTCCTTTGAGATAGATGGCAGAGCAGTGAGTTTCAATTTGAATGAAGCTATGAAGCACCCTCCGGAAGATCATTCCATCTTCCAGTGCGACATTATTGATGAAACTGTAGTTGCAGTTCACCAAGAAGAAGTAGAAGAGAAGTACATGGAGCAAGGTCCAAGTGTGGGGACACCCTCTGAACACAATGAGAATACTTTGCCATTATCACTAGTTCCAGATAATCCAGAGCATGGCCATGAGCAAAAATTGGAATTAAAACCCCTTTCTTCCCACCTCAAGTATGCTTACCTTGAGGATAATCAGAAGTTCCCAGTTATCATTGCAAGGGAACTCACTTCCCAACAGGAGGAGCAGTTGCTCAGTGTGCTGAGAAAATACAAGAAAGCAATTGGGTGGAGTTTGGCGGATATAGTAGGCATCAGCCTTCAAGTTTGTGAGCACAGAATATTCTTAGAAGAGGGAGCAAGGCCTATCCGCCAACCCCAAAGAAGATTGAATCCCACCATCTTAGAAGTTGTCAAGAAAGAACTGATCAGGCTACTTGAAGCAGATATCATTTACCACATCTCAGACAGCGAATGGGTCAGTCCAGTACAAGTGGTGCCCAAAAAGTCTGGAGTAACAACAGTAAAGAATGAGCATGGAGAGCTCCTAACAACTAGAGTACAAAATTCATGGAGAGTTTGCATTGATTACAGGCGTCTCAACCAAGCCACTCGCAAGGATCATTACCCCTTGCCATTTATTGATCAGGTGCTTGATCGCCTGTCAGGTAAATCCCATTACTGCATTTTAGATGGTTATATAGGCTACTTTCAAATTCATATAGCTCCTGAAGATCAGGAAAAGACTACTTTTACATGTCCCTTTGGAATGTATGCATGCAAAAGGATGCCTTTCGGCTTATGTAATGCACCGGCTACTTTCCAAAGATGCATGATGAGCATCTTCTCCGATCTTATTGAGAACTGTATGGAAATTTTCATGGATGATTTTAGCATTTATGGTGATTTATTTAGCCTTTGCTTGGATAGTTTGGCTAGAGTATTAGACAGGTGTGTTAGTTCAAACATTGTATTGAATTTTGAAAAATGTCACTTTTTGGTAAAACAAGGTATTGTACTAGGACATGTTGTGTCTAATACTGGTATTTCTGTAGATCCAACAAAGGTAGATGTCATTTCTAGTTTACCTTACCCCTCTTCCGTGAGGGAAGTCCGTTCGTTCCTTGGCCATGCAGGTTTCTACAGGAGATTCATTAAGGACTTCAGTAAGGTAGCATTGCCTTTATCCAGACTGCTGCAGAAAGATATTGAGTTCGAGTCCAGTGAGGATTGCATGCAAGCATTTGATAAGCTGAAAATCGCCATGACTCAAGCTCCGATTGTGAGAGGACCAGAATGGAGCCAGCCTTTTGAGATTATGTGTGATGCCTCCAACCATGCAGTAGGAGCGGTGCTGGCTCAGCGCGAAGGTAAGGACCCTTTTGTAATTGCTTATGCTTCTAAGACCTTAGACGCTGCTCAGTCTAATTACACCACCACTGAAAAAGAGCTTTTGGCTATTGTTTTTGCTTTGGATAAATTCTGAGCCTATTTACTTGGTACTAAGGTGGTAGTGTACTCAGACCATGCAGCTCTAAAGTATTTATTAGCTAAAAAAGAGTCTAAACCAAGGCTAATACATTGGATACTGTTGTTGCAAGAATTTGATTTAGAAATTAAGGATAGGAGTGGTAACCAGAATTTAGTGGCAGACCACTTGAGTGGCCTTGAGCACATTGAGGATGACTCCACTCTTATCAATGATGCTTTTCCATTTGATAGCTTGCATGCAGTATCTGAAGTAGTTCCTTGGTATGCACCTGTAGCTAATTATCTAGTTAGCCATACTTTCCCTCCTAGTTTTACTAAGCATCAAAGAGACAAGCTGAAAAGCGAGTCCAAATATTATATATGGGATGATCCATATTTATGGAGGTGTGGTGCTGACCAGGTAATTAGAAGGTGTGTGCCCCAATCAGAATTTCAGTCCATTTTAGAGGCCTGCCACTCTTCTGAGAGTGGAGGACATTTTGGCCCTCAAAGAACAGCTAGAAAAATTTTAGACTGTGGATTCTGGTGGCCTACTCTTTTTAAAGATGTTGCTGCTTTTTGTACATCTTGTTCCCCATGCCAAAGGTTTGGTAATATATCCAAGAGGGATGAGATGCCCCAACAGATTATGCTATTTTGTGAAATTTTTTATGTTTGTGGTATTGACTTCATGGGTCTATTTCCAAACTCTGGTGGTTACCTTTATATACTGTTAGCTGTAGATTATGTCTCTAAATGGGTGGAAGCAATTCCTACCCGCACTGATGATACTAACACTGTTGTTTCCTTTGTTAGAAACCATATTTTTTGTCACTTCGGATCACCACGAGCAATCGTGAGTGATCAAGGTACTCACTTCTGTAACAGGAGACTAGCAGGACTACTGAAAAAGCATGGGATAGTTCACAAAGTAGCAACAGCTTATCATCCCCAGACCAATGGGCAAGCAGAGGTATCTAATAGAGAAATAAAGTGCATTTTGAAGAAGATAGTAAAGCCTCATAGGAAAGACTGGAGCACCAGACTTGTCGATGCGCTCTGGGTGTATCGGACAGCGTACAAGACACCCATTGGGATGAGCTCCTTCCGCTTAGTATACGGAAAGGCTTGCCACCTTCCAGTAGAGGTGGAACACAAGGCTTTCTGGGCTGTGAGGGAGTGCAACATGGGATTTGAGGAAGCTGGCGCTGAAAGGAAGCTGTAACTAGCAGAATTAGAGAACCTTTGCCTAGAAGCATATGACAACTCTAGGCGATACAAAGAGAAGATAAAGGCTGTGCATGACAAGCACATAAAAAGGAGAGAGTTTAGACCAGGGGAGTTGGTTCTTCTTTATAACTCCAGACTGAGGCTCATGCCAGGCAAGCTGAGATCAAGATGGGAAGGTCCCTACAGAGTAGAAAAGGCAGAGTCATACGGAGTCTTTCACCTGCGTCATCCTTCTAGCTCCAAATTCATCAAGGTCAATGGACATCGCCTAAAGCTTTATCATGGTGAGAAGATGAAGGAACACAAAGAGCTAGAGGTCTTCCTCTTGGAGGACCCACCAACAGAAGCAGAATGAGCCTGAAGACCGTCCAACTTAAGGACGTAAAAGCAAAGTGCTAGGTGGGAGACAACCCACCATGGTATGATCGCTCTGTTTCAGTCTTAGTTTTATTTTATTTTATTCTACTTTATTTTTCTTAGTGACTCTTCCCATAATCTCTACATATAGTCTGCGTTTGCATTTGCATTCTGCATATAAAAAAAAGCACACGACGCGCAAGCGTCGATGACGTGTACGCGTCATAGTGCATGCAAAACAAAGAAGAATGAAACAGAGAGTTACGCGGAAGCATGGCTGGAGGCGTGCCTTAGGCACAAACACACCCACGCGTACGCGTCTCTGACGCGTACGCGTCGCTTGCAAAATCAGCCCTCCACACGTGCGCGTCACCCACGCGCATGCGTGACCCTACAAATCGGCGTAAATGGATGTATGGCCAGAGAGTTATGATGGTGTGGGGTTGGAATTGTGCTGGAAGCACAAACCCCATCACGCGTATGCGTCCCTGACGCGTACGCGTCATTTTTTCAATTCAGGCCATTCACGCGTACGTGTCATTTTTCCAATTTAGGCCATTCACGCGTGCACGTCCCTGAAGCGCACGCGTCGCCCTAAATTTTGGCAATGTGCGTATTGAAACAGAGAGTTGTGCATGCGCGATGCTACTCTCGCGCCAATAGAACAATTCAGGTCACACGTACGCGTTCCCCACGCGTACGTGTCACTTGAAAATAGCGCAACCCACGCGAACGCATGATACACGCGTTCGCGTCACAAGCGACGCACAGCTAATCTACCTCAGCGCCTGATTTCAAATCTCCCACCCCCAATCCTAATTATCTTTCTATTATCATTCTTTCTTCTTTCTTCTCCCTTCCTTCTTCTTTATTCTTTCTTACTTTCTACTACTTTCTCTCTCCTTCCTCCTCTTCTTCATCAAGGTTCTTTTTTCTTCCCCTTTCACTTTTTCTTTATTACTTTAATTTATATTCCCTTTTTCTTTTTCTTTTTAATTTCATTATCTATGTTTTCTTTTTCTTTCTTTTTTTTTTTACATCCTTTTAGTTGGTGTTAGAAATTAAATTGGGTGATTATTTTGTTCTGTATTTTGCTTGTGGATATATTGAGGGTTAATTGACAATTAATATTAAATTTTTGGGTTGTTTGCATGTTCAAATTTAATACTTTCAATAACATATTTACCATGCATACTAAGTATTTGTGAAAAAGCCCATATGGCATTGTGCATTTTTAAATATTCTATCCTTCTACTCTAATGCCTGTTTTTTACAAAACCCCTTAAATATTTTATTAATTGAATTTAATTGTCAATACAAACGTGACTGTTAGTTTGTTACGAGTGATAATACATTTATACTATTGATGCTTGACCTATGCTACTCATGCCTTTGCCAGCATGCCAATAAACATCTTGCATCTAATTTCCATAATATGCGCTTGCTATATTTCCAGTAATGAACTGATCACATGTAGTCGCGACCATGTGTTAACAACATCCTTCTTTACCTTGGCATTGATTATCACTTGTACCATCCTCTTCCTTGCTCTAACCCTTAGCTTTACATGTTACTTACCTTTTCCCTTTTCAGGATGGCCACCAAGAAGGGTAAAGAGAAAGCTACTCCCAAACAACCGGCAAGAAAAGGAACAAAAAGAGCACTAGCTGCGGAACCATCCTCAACAGCAGTCAAACCGACAACAAAGAGGGTCAAGAGGATCATCAAGGTCAATGACATAGAGAAAGCCTTTCCAGCAAAGGACATCGCGCGGTTCACTAACCGCTACTGTGAGCAGATGTTTCCAATTCTGGCTGAGCGAAACTATAACAGTGAGCATCTCCTCATCCTCCCGACCCACATTGTTGATTTTGTAGAACTCCGAATTGAATGTAGACAATGGGGATTCTTACGGAGACAACCACGGCAGGTTAATCTCTCATGGGTAGTTGAATTCTACTCCAATTTTTACATGCCAACCCTACAGTCTGTCTATGTCCGTCAGAAGCAAGTCCCCATAACTAAAGAGGTCATTCAGCGAGCTTTAGATCTTTCCCCTGCTCCAGAAGGATTGGACGCATTCCAAGAAGCCTCATTCAAGCGCCAGACATACCAATTTGACTGGGACACCGTCCTCAGAGTTATAGCACAACCTAGCAGAAATTGGATCTATGGATACCATCGATCCTGACCTAAGGGCATATTGGCTTCAGCACTCACCTTGGAGGCTCGAGTATGGGCACAGATTATGTCCCACTACGTCTTTCCGAGCACTCACGAGTCCTCCTTCACTACAGATATGGCTGTTCTCCTCTGGTGTATCTTTACAAACCAGCCTCTCAATTTACTAAGATACCTTCAGCATGCCATGGGACACATACAAATCACGGGCAACTTACCCTTTCCAGCCTTGGTTTCAAACCTAGTCTTAGCAGCCGGAGTCTCCTACAGAGCTGGGACACCAAGGCCATGATTGCACGGGATGATCAGTACATCCCTAACGGGAAGTACATCAGACCAACAGCAACCACTACCAGCAGGACTGCAGAACCGGCCGAAGATATTCCTTCTCCTTCCACATCGCAAGCACATTCAACAAATCAACTGCTCCATCAGATACTTGAGAGGTTGGACCGGCTTGATCAGCAAGCAAAGCAAAGAGAGCGCCGTAACAAGCGCAGATTTACATACCTCAAGGAGTTTATTGTTGGCAACCACCCACCTGAAGAAGACCCAGACACTCCGGACTCCACTTCATCTACTAGCACAGGGAGCCATGACAATCCCGACTGTGGAGATGCTGCTACCAGCCCCCTTTTGTTCCTGACTGATGGCACCGAGGACGGTGCCAAGCTTTAAGTGTGGGGAGGCCAGTCAGTACCTGACTTCCGGAGGTATTTACTCTTTCTTAACACCAATAAGTTATTTTTCTTTTGTTAGGATAGGATAGATTGCATAGTAATAAGTGTTTGCATGAATGTTCTATTTGGTTGAAAAATAATAAGTTTTTTTTAAGACCCTATTTTTGAAAAATTTCACTAATTTAAATAAAAATTTTTGTGTTAAAACTTGTTTGAAGATTGTAAATTGAAACATGGTTTTTAAGTTAAGAACACACAACCTGTGAGATTTGAGCTTAATTACATGGTTACATTATTTAACCATAATATTTTATTCTTGTGTGTTTGCTCCCCTATGATTGCAGTCTTTGCTTTGTTCCATCCTATATGTCCAATGTTTAGTGTATTTATATGCATGCATATGATTGAGACCATTATTTGATTATTAGCTCACTTATCCCAAATAGCCTACCCTCTCAATTACCTTTGTTAGCCACTTTGAGCCTTTTAATCCCCATTTGTTCTATATTTTACCAAATCACTAGCCTTAAGCGAAAAAACAAGTAATTACCCCAAATTGAATCTTTGGTTAGCTTAAGATAAAGATTGTGTGTCAATTAAGTGTGGGAAAACTGTGAGAACATAGGTTAATAGGGAATGTCTTATGTTTCTGTTTCATTTAAATATTGGGAATTTGGGTACCTACTCATGTGAGACCAGAAAAATAAAAAAATTCATGTGCATTGATATATTATGTTTATTTTGATCTTGAAAAAAAAATCAATTAAATAAACAAATAAATGAATAAGGGGACAAAATTATCCCAATGTTAAGTTAATAAAAGATCAATGCATATGTGATACAAATTAAAAGAAAAGTTGATGCATGAGTATGAGATGAAAAAGTGGGAACTTTGGGTAGCTAGGCATGAATTTAAAAGTATATAGAGTGTGTGTATAGGTGAGAGCTTAGGTTAGTCAATGATTCAATTTATAGCTCACTTAGCCATATATATACCCTCACCTTTACCTTAGCCCCATTACAGCCTTGAAAAGACCTCATGATATTTGCATTGGTACATTAAATACTTGTTGATTGGTTAGGTGAAGAACAAAGTTTAGAAAGCATGACTAGAGAAGAATAGAGTGGATTACCCTATACACTTGAGTGATTAGAGTACATATACACCATCAGTGAGGGTTCAATGCTTAATTCTATGTTTTCTGCTTTCATGAGCTGTCTTCTTACAAGTTTACTGGTCTTTACTGTATGATTTGAATTAGTGGAATTTGATTTATGTTTGTCTTGGAGAACTTATTTACTTTTAACCAAGTAGGCAGAATCATCTAAGCATATAGTTGCATTCATAGGTTGCATCTCATGAGTCTTACTTTCCCTTATTTAGTCTTTTGATCTCCTTGAGCTAAGCATGAGGACATGCTAATGTTTAAGTGTGGGGAGGTTGATAAACCACTATTTTATGGTTTATCTTGTGTTCAATTGAGTGGTTTCATCAAGTCTTTGCCCACTTATTCATAAGATTTGCATGATTTTACAACTTCTTCCTAGTTTTGTTCTACAGTTGAAAACTTGCTTCCTAGTAATCTTTAATTTGTGTATTTTAATTCTCCTTTATACCATTCGATACCGTGATATGTGTGTTAAGTGTTTCAGACTTTATAAGGTAGGAATAGCTTAGAGAATGGAGAGGAAACTTACAAAAATGGAAGGAACACAAGAAACTAAGGAGATAACCGGCGAGCATCGACGCGCACGCATGGCTCACGTGAGCACGCAATATGGAGAATTTTGCAGCGACGCGTGCGTGTGCCTGACGCGTACGCGTGGATTGGAGTTTGCACAAAGACGCGTGCGCATGGATGACGCGTACGCGTGACACGCCAATACGACCAGCGATGCGTACGCATGACTGACGCGTACGCGTGACATGCGCGATCTGCAGAAATAACAGAAAACGCTGGGAGCAATTTCGGGTCGAATTTTGACCCAGTTTCCGGCCCAGAAACACAGACTAGAGCCAGAAAACGTGCAGAGACTCAACACACATTCTCATTAGCATAGTTTTTAGTTTTAGATTTGAATCTAGAGAGAAAAACTACTCTTCCTCTAGGTTTTTCTTTACATTCATAGATTTCTAGTTTATGCTTTGCTTTTGGATATTGAGAGAGTCATCACCTCCGTTAAAGTTACTATTCTAGTTTGTTTTCTTATTCCCTTATTATTCCATATTCTTAATTCTTGTTTAGAGTTACAATTGGATTGTTTTTAGAATTTATTAATACAAAGAATTACTCTTATTTTTAATTAATTTGTAGTTATTGTCTATCATGTCTTCCTTTTATTCCCTTTTTAATTCTATGCAAGTGATTTCCATGTTGATGGAGTAGATTCCCAACTTGACATGGGGGTTGATTAAAAGGAGACACTTGAGTTGGAATGCTCAAGTGATTAGTTAAATTGGAAGTTGTTGGCTAATTCTCTATTTACTAATGCTAGACCTTCCCAATGGAGAGGACTAGGATTTGCGAATAAGAGCTAGCTCAATCACTTGACTTTCCTTTATTTAGTAAGGGTTAACTAAATGAAAACAACAACCTCTTTATACTACACTTGAGAAAATTCCAACAAGGATAGAACTTCCAATTAATCATTCCCCCAGTCAAGGCTTTTTATTTTGAATATATAAATATCTTCTAAGTTTCATTGCACTAAATTACAATTATTTATTTTTCTGTCATTCAACTCTCAAAAATTTTTCGAAAAACTCCTGATTAATAAATTAGCACCCTTTTGGCAACTCGTTGGGAGATGACCTGTGACTCATACTCCCAGTATTTTTATTCTAATTTTGTGACAACTTTTCTAAATTGATGAGCGGATTTCAGCTCGTTAAGAACTATATTCGCAACGCTGTTCTTATATTATAATTTTTTAATTGGCCGACTCTCGTACCTCCATTAAGCAACATTAGAACAAGTTGAGGTTATCAGTAGAGTTTTAGAAGTTTTTTGTAACAACTTAGGCCAAAAAATCAGTAATGAGAAAATTAGAATCTTTTTCTCAGATAATGTGAAAAATACAGTTAGAAAAGAAATCAGCGAGGCTCTACAATTCTTAAGGACTAATGATCTCAAAAAATAATTTGGCGTGCCTCTCTTACACTCTAGAATCAATAAGGATACATACAAAGAGGTTATTGATAAGTTGAATAGAAGACTCAATAATTGGAAGGTCTTGTGTCTATCCTTTGTTGGGAGAACAATTCTGATAAAATTTGTCTTTTCTTCTATCCTACTTATACTATACAAACTGCTATTTTACCTGTTGCTATTTGTGATATGATTCATCGTAAATACAAGAATTTTTTCTAGAAAAAAATACAACAAACAAAGAAGATTCATTTGCTTAATCAGAACATTGTCTCGAAACTGAAAGCTACACGAGATCTAAGGATCATACATGAAAATAAACTCAACCATGCTTTCATGATGAAGATAGGATGGGACTTGATGAAAAAAAGGAATAACATGTGGGTGAGGGTTCTGAAGTCAAAATACAAATATGAGACAAACATTATTCCTAACATTAATGGAAGAAAGAAGGACTCTAATATTTAGAAGGGAGTCTGCTCGGCCTGGAACGATGTGGAGAAGAGTATGATATGGCATATATGAAATGATGAATAGATTAAGTTTTGGGAGCACTTTAGGTACCAAAATTTTGAAGATTGGAAAATCTTACCTCCCAAACCCTGAGCTCTTATGACTCATCTTTAGTTCTGAATAATTTTCTTTCTGTTTCAGGTGATTGAGATGTGAGGAAATTGAAGGAGTCAGGAGTGGCTATTGGATCAGTTAGTTAACATAGTCAACAGCTTGTCAACCCCGTCTCCTTGGAATAGCCCAGACAACATTGCATGGAGTCTATCCTTGGGTTGGACTTTCAACTTGAAAACTGCCTACCAATCACTCATGGACGCACGCATGCCTCAGGATCAACTTTTCAAACTTGCTTGGAGCTGGAAAATCCCGGAGAAAATCAGATTATTCATTTGCTAACTGCACAAGAAGCCCTTCTTACCTACGCGGAAAGGAAAAGAAGACATTTAGTAGATTCCTCTCAATGCCTGAGATGTAATTTAAGCGACAAAATTTCCTTTCATACACTTCACGACTATCCTTTTGCTAGGATAATCTGGCAAGGTTTGCACAATCGAATCCACATTGGAGATTTCTTCATTTTGAATAATCAAGATTGACTCATTACTAATCTCTCTAGGAGGGATGAATGGTGTGTCTTTTTGGTATCACTATAGCATCTCTCTGATTTTTCTAGAATAAGTTTATTTTTGAAGGAATCATCACCAATCCATCGGCTGTTATTGCTTCCGTTAAGACCCGATCATATGAAATTCTGCACACCTTTAAGGTGAAGACTTGTCCTTGCAGTTGGGGTTTAAGGGGTAATTATCTTGTTAAATGGAACCCTCCACTCGAAAATTTCATAAAGTTGAATGTGGACGGATCCTTCTATTCCAACAATAATAATACAGCATGTGGCGAAATGTTTCGTGATCACTATAGTAGGTTCATTCAGGTTTTTTTCTACAATATAAAAAGTTGCTCTTTCCTCCCTGCATAATTGTGGGAAATTATAAGAGGCATTCAAATAACTACTGCAAATAATCTTAGAAATGTCATTGTGAAGTCTGATTTTCAGGTTGCTATCAAGATGGTTAGAGAAAGATGTGTGTCATTTCACTCGTGTCCTCCTCTTTTAGAAGTCATCAGAATTCTAGTGATTCATATTCATAATCTAAGTTGGACGCTTACTCTTAGAGAAGCCAATATAGTTACGGATCTTCTTGCTAAAAAAGAACAAGAGATGTCTTATGGATTGCATATATTCGATGCTGCAACTCTTGATATCAAACATGCACTGTCTTCTAATTTTACCCTAAGAGATTGAGGGGGCTACTTAGTTTTTTGTTTGTTTGATTGATTTTCTTTTTTTTTTTTGGTCCTTGACCCTCTCTTACATAAAAAAAAATCATCTCTAAATTAAGATAGTGGGACACATATTTTATAAAAATTACAAAATCAATGATGATTAGTTATTTATTTTATCACTTTACCTACTTTTTTATTTTAGAAGATCTAAATTAAAAAAAAAATCTCAAAATATTATAATATTTTTTATTTGGATAAAAACAAAAGAAATTAAAAATTATTTCTATATTTATATGTTAAGAACTTAAGATTCTATGTAAATTGATTTTTGGATTTAGTTTTTAATTTTAGTTTCAAGAATATTTGATTTTTTGAAAGATCAATTTTTTTTTTCACCTGTGAGTGTTATATGACTAATTCATAAATAAAATGTTTTTTAAAAAGTATGTTATTAAATTGAAAGTGATATTATAAGAAATGAAATCACCATATTCTCTTTCATACTATTATTAACAATTTGTCACAGTAAGTTTTCTCTTTATATATACATATGTTTTTGTAATTTTTAAATTTTG
>NC_029788.2:120502476-120506479 GCF_000816755.2 Arachis ipaensis
ATTTTGGACTTGACAATTTGTTTTATTAAATAGACAACATTTAGACTTTATGTAAAACCTATTAACTAAATAGAATAAAGTATCGTTTTTGTCTTTAACGTTTGGGTAAATTTCAAAGTTATTCCTAATGTTTCATGTAAATCCCACTAAAATTAATAAATAATTCGTCAATAAATCAAATTTTAATTAGAAAAATTAAAAATGAAAATCTAATATTAAAATAGGGTAGAGCTCTTCAGAACAAGAATTTTGACACTAATTTCAAAAATTTTGTCCCAAAATTGGGTTGAATAGGCCGAACCGGTTGAACCAGGCCTAACCACTTAAATGGATAGAAGCCATCTCCTTCCCCATTCAGCAAAGAAACACGCTGAACAACCTTGGGGGAGAGGAGAGCTTCCTAACCCTCGCCTCCACTTTAAACCACCATAACTCCTTTGTTCGAGTTCCGATCGCCGCACCGTTTGCGATCACGCGTCCAGCGCGTCGGGCTCTACGTTTTTATCGGATCAATTTCACGGATAAGCCACAATCCCACCTCAAATTCTCTATCCCCTTTTGAATTTTGAAATTTGAACCTTTATAATGAGATTTTGTCGAATTTGGTATTCTAGGTTCGATTTTGCTTGTGGAGCTTATCGGGCTTGAGTTGTTTTGTTTGTGGGTGCGGTAAGAATCATTAAACTTAAACAACTCTTGATTTTATTATGTGAATTCTGAATTTTGAAGTATATATGTGTAATATGTGTGAACTAGGTATATATATATATGTATTGAAATTGAATTATGGACATTTGGAGGCTTGATAGAGGATTGGTGCTAAGATTTTGGTGATTTTTGAAACTTGTGAGGCTGTGTGTGTGGCTTAAGTGGCTGCCTTGGACCAAACGTGGAAATCGGCCAAGGTATGGTTTAGGTTTCATGTATTTAATATATAATGTTCTGTAAAAACTTAGGCTAGATGACCATAGGATAAGTTGGAATGCAGATGTATATTTAATGCTTAGTATCTTGTTGATGAACATGTTTGGTTTGGTGCTTGTTGGATAATTGATGATATGATAAATTATTGTGGTTTGATGCTTGTTGGTTGGTTGGTGATGATTGATGGATTGTTGTTGAATGATTTGAGGATATAAGGAAATAAATTTAAAAGTTGTGACTTATAGTTTTGAATGATAGACTTTGGAAAAATGTATGAGTTTTATTGTTGGTATGAGGCATAATTGTTATGGTGGTTGTTGTGCTAAAGAAGAAGGACATATTGTGTTGAAAAGTGCAGGTTTGGTGATTAATGGCATAGGATTTGTTTTGGTTGAAAATGAGGTTTTGAAAGTTTACAGTTGTTTTTGGCCGAACTTTGGCGAACTATAACTTGGCTTTTGGACCCTCAATTTGTTTCTAACTTGTTTTAAATGAACATTGGATTCGTAAAGTTTAAGCCATTCGAAGAACGAAAGAAAAATGATTTGAAACGATCAAGTTATGCACGTCGAAAGTTTTGGTGTGAAATATGTATTATGCAGGTGACTACTTCATGGTTATACAGCTTTCTGAGTGATCTGATGTTTTTTTTTTTTAAAAAAAAATGTACGTCCACGCGTACGCGTGGCCCATGCGTACGCGTGGCATGGAATTTTAAACTGTGCATGCCCGAGAAGCCCCATGCGTACGCGTAATGGACCAGCATGCATGACTACGTGTACGCATGGTAAGGGAATGCGCGCACGAGTTGCCTTTTTATACTCCCACGTGTACGCGTGGCCCTATTTTTTGCAAAACCAGATTTTGAATTTTTAAACCGAATTCTAAACTTTTAAACCTCTATTTTCATCCTTTTAGTTTCAAATCATAGTATGATGTCTAGTATTAGGATGGAGATAGAAAATTGGGATAACTTGGCGGTGAAGTAAAATAGGAAATTGATGAATCAAGTAAGAAAATGGGTGTTTTTGGAGTATGGATGATATTATTATGGCATGTATGATATGCTTTTGCAAGTTTATAATGGTTATGAATATTATTGTGGCATTATATACTCATTTGATCTGAGATACAAGTTTTTTTGGTTAAAGTACCATGGCTTGCCACCATGTGTTCCGGGTCGGTACTCGATACTCTGTTGACCCTACGTCGTAAGGGTGACCGGACATGTATAAATTTCCGGGAATGGATACCCCCTATTGAGTGAGATATAAATGAATGAATGATTGTATAAATGATGAATGAATGAGAAATCTATGCATAGACTCATGGGGATGCACGACGAGGGACAGTCTAAGATTTTCGAACTTGTCGGGTTGGCTAGATAAGCGAATGATGAGCCTCATCAGCCATAGGACAAGCATACATCACGTGCATTTTGTTTGTTTTGTCTGCTATGCATTACTTGGGATTGCCTAACTAAATATATATCATGCTAACTGTTATATTTGCTACTTGCACTATCTGTTTCCTACTTGTGCGTGAAATTGTTTGGTTGTTTGTCCCTACTGAATCAATGGTGATGGAGGTGCGGAGGAAGAGTGGATCGGTTTGGTGTAATGTTAGGTTTAAAATAAGTAAGGTTAGAATTTTTAGGGTCACCTACCCCTTTTATGGCTTCTGCTTAGGGTTTTAAGTTTTATAACTATATGTTGGCGTTCTAGGATTGCCTCTGGCATTCCAAAAACCTTGTATATTATATGCGTGGCACCTTTACCATGCTGAGAACCTCCGGTTCTCACCCCATATTATATTGTTGTTTTCAATGCAGGTCGAGAGGCTCCTCGCTAGGCGTCTGGATTCCCACAGCAGAATAGTCCCTGGGTTCTTTTGGTTATCAGTTTATGTATATAAGTACTTAGCTTTCTCTCCAAAAAACTTGATTATTTTGTCCCTCATGGAGGTTATAGGAGAGTTAGGGCCTTATTTCTGTGTTTTGGGTGTTTTGGGATACTTGTATATGTATGTAAATATTCTTCGGCCAGCCTTGGCTTTACAGGCTGAGTCAGGAGCTAGTTATGCTGTATTCTTACCTCTCTGTTCACTTTTTCGCTTATTCATATCTATAACCTTTAGGTTTCTTAGCACGCAAGTAATTCCGTTCTCTGAGTGTTGCGCTTTTTATTTTACGATTTTGTTTTACCCGTTTTTCAAGGCTCCTAGTATGTTATATTTTTCCACTATTATACGTATGTATTTTCTGATTAGAGGTCCGTAATACCACACTACCTCCGTTCTACGACTTAAGCGTAAAGCTCTGAGTAGTAGGGTGTTACATTTCAATCGTCCTATTTAAGTCCCTAAGACCCCAACATTTCAAAATTGGCTCAATGTTATCCTGCTGTTAGGAATCCGTTAACAGAATTGACGGCGAGACAAAATTGAGACGATTTTAAAACGTTAGGGACTTAAATAGAACAAAAATATTGGGGACAAAAACGATACATAGAAATAAATTTTAATTTTATCCTTTAATAATATCATTTTTTTACTGTATATAATATTCAATTATTTTTTAATCACATCTAAATAAATTATACTTAATCACACTACTTTCATTCTAAATAATTTTTTTATATATTTTTATATTAACTTATTATAAATTTAAAGAGTAAAATTATAAAAAAATAAATTTTTTTAGAATGAAAGTAATGTGATTAAGTGTAATTTACTTAGATATGATTAAAAAATAATTGAATACTATATATAGTCAAAAATTGATATTATTGAAGGATAAAACTAAAATTTATTTCTATGTATCGTTTTTGTCCCCAACGTTTTCGTCCTATTTAAGTCCCTAACATTTCAAAATCGTCTCAATTTTGTCCCGCTATCAATTTTGTTAACGCATTCCTAACGGCAGAAGAACATGAAGTCAATTTTAAAATATTAGAAACTTAAATAAGACGACTGAAACGTTAGGAACAACTTTAGGATTTACTCCAAACATTAACGATACTTTCAACTAAATAAGTAAGCTCATAAAATATCCATAAATTTTGCGGGGTTATTAGCCGAT
>NC_029788.2:120507474-120509673 GCF_000816755.2 Arachis ipaensis
AAAATAACAAAAAAATATTAATAAAAAATTATTAAATTTATTATTTTTTATTTTATTTAATACACTTTATTTAATGTATCATACAATAAATAAATATTAAATAAAATAAATTTAAATTATTTAAACTAATTATTTTTTATCTCTTTAACATTACTATTTTTTTATTTTTTTGTGTTCGTCCATTTATATATTTCAAAAGACCCAAACTTGGTACTAGATAGTGGTTTATATAGTGGGACAAATTTAATATAGTGGTTTAATATATAGGGGCAAATTTAATAACACAATATGAGTAAATAATTTTTATTAATATATACTCGTCAGACAAGTTTTAAATTTTAATGGGGCATTTACTCTCACAACTTATTACATGTACAAACTATATATAATCGATTCAACTATATTAAAGGGTAAATCACTAAAATAAGTTAAGGAGATCAAAAAATTACACGAATAAACCAAATTAAAAATTTTTTTATGAATCAATCAGTTCATAATTCTATATAGTTCGAATCAGCCTAATTCGAACTTTATTTACATGTAATTCGAATCATACCGATTCGAATTACTTACACAGCGTACACACCCACTAATTCGAATCAGGTAATTCGAATTACACACAGACACATGCACATAGTAATTCGAATTGAGCAGATTCGAATTACTCAATTTAAAAAATTTTATTAAAAAAAATTATTAAAAAATTAATAATTTAAAAATTAAAAATATATATTTTATTTATGCATTAAAAAAAAGCTAACAAAATATTTAATTACGAGACTTCTTTAAAATATTAATGAGCTATCAATTCGAATTTCATACAATACAATACTCTGTTGTCTATTTTTAATAGCTCATGAATATTTTTTAATAAATTTTTTTAATAAATTTATTTCAATTATACTACAAAAAATATTTTATTCTATGCAAAATAATTTTAAAAAAATGGCTTAAAAAATATTAGGAGTACTATAAAAATTTGTAATGTTCTAATGACTTAGGTAAATACATGCATGTACTCAAATTTTAAATAAAATACTCTACATAGTCAATAATAATTTAGAAATTAAAGAAAATATTTTATTCCATACAAAACAATTAAAAAATATATTTTATTTCATACAAAATAATTAAAAAATATACGTTATTCCATACAAAATAATTTTAAAAAATGGCTTAAAAGATGTATTGTATAGAAAAATATTAAATAAATTTAAATAAATTTATTAAAAAATATTCATGAGTTATCAAGAATGAGCAGAATAGTATTGTATAGAATTCGAATTGCTCACCATATAATTCGAATCAGAGTGATTCGAACTTTTTCATGCGTAATTTGAATCATGTAATATCTCACCATATAATTGAAATAAATTTATTAAAATAATTTATTAAAAAATATTCATGAGCTATTAAAAATGGGCAATAGAGTATTATATGGGATTCGAATTGATAGCCCATTAATATTTTAAAGAAGTCTCGTAATTAAATATTTTGTTAACTTTTTCTAATGTATGAAATAAAATATACATTTTTTAATTTTTAAAATTGAGTAATTCGAATCTATCCAATTCGAATTACTATGTGCACATGTCTGTGTGTAATTCGAATCACCCTGATTCGAATTAGTGGGTGTGTGCGTGTGTAGGTAATTCGAATCAGTATGATTCAAATTACATGCTGATAAAGTTTGAATTAGGCTGATTTAAACTATATAAAAATGTGAACTGGTTGATTCATGAAAAAATTTTTGATTTGGCTTATTCGTATAATTTTTTGATACCCTTTGTTTAAATAAGTGATTTGTCCTATATTAAATATATACTAAACTTAATTATTAATATAAATTTAAAATACACATAAAAATAAATTAATTACATATAAATTTTTGTAATAGATTATATGTGAATTAAAATAACAAATTTCCATGCATAAAGAAAACACTAATATCACTTTCAATTTTTATCTATTCTTTATCTCTCCAAAAAATCATTTATTAAATCAAATATCCTTGGTATAATTGGTAAAGAACAGATTCAATTAACTCTTACAAATGTTCAAATTAAGAGTATGGAGACACCACTGAGGCACTGACCATGACCATTAATAACTTATTTCTAGATTATAAAAATAAAAATCTTATCTAATTCCTTTTTATCTAATAAAGAATTCGTATCATGATTATACTATTTCTCCCAG
>NC_029788.2:120510825-120511500 GCF_000816755.2 Arachis ipaensis
TGGATATAGAATATAATATTATTTGAAAGTTATAGTATACTCCCTCCTTCTCAAATAGATTATTTCTTTCAATTTTTCTAGTTTTATCGAAATATCAATATATCTAAATAAAAATGTATTAAATATACATTAGAATTCACATGATTGTTACAAACCAACACATCATGGAAAAAAAATGCATGAATGTAAAGATGGCCAGCCAAGTCATCTTCCAATACCCCCAATGAAAGAGGAGAAGGCACTTCTTGTTAGATCACATTTTGTTGCTGAGTTAGCCTTAGCTTTTAGCCTTTTACACAACAAATTAAATGCTTGATGATGATATCATTAATTAAGCTTTAATTTGGCGCCTTATATATATACGATAATTAAACATTTCACATTGATGATATCTTTACTTGTTAATGTTTTCTTGTTCAATAAAAATGGATACATTCTATATTCAACGGTTAGAAAATCACTATTTTTATCCCTTCCTTAGCAGTTTCTAATATTAACTTATATTTATAGATGTCAAACATGATAACATTAAGTTTACCTTGTTTATCAACCACTCTCAAGATATTTTTTGTTGAAGTTAGAGAGGGTTTTATTTCAAAAAAAAAAAAACATTAAAATCATATCTTCTAAATTTATTTGAATATACATAATTAAATATTAAGGCCTCTTGAATTT
>NC_029788.2:120512775-120518968 GCF_000816755.2 Arachis ipaensis
AGAGGTCGAAGAAGGACTGCTGATGCTGTTGGATTCTGACCTCCCTGCACTTAAAGTAGATTTTCTGGAGCTACAGAACTCCAAATGTCGTGCTCTCAACGGCGTTGGAAAGTAGACATCCAGGGCTTATATAATAGTTATAATAGTTTATACTTTGCTCGAGTTTAGATGACACAAAAGGGCGTTGAACGCCAGTTCTACGCTGCAGTCTGGAGTTAAACACGTCACGCCTCATTATATTCTTTTATATTACATGGAATCCATGGAAATACAAGAACAGAAGGATGTTTGAAGGTAAAGAATTGTCATTATATAATGCAAGAGAGTCTATTGCCTCGTAGAATGGAAAGGAGTAGGATTGATTGGATGAAGATAGCAGGAAAGCAGAGGTTCAGAGGAACGAAAGCATCTCTATACGCTTATCTGAAATTCTCACCAATGATTTATATAAGTATTTCTATCTTTGGATTATCTTTTGATCTATTGATCACGTTTGGGGGCTGGCCATTCGGCCATGCCTGAACCTTCATTACTTATGTATTTACAACAGTAGAGTTTCTGCACTCTATAGATTAAGGTGTGGAGCTCTGCTGTTCCTCATGATTTAATGCAAAGTACTACTGTTTTTCTATTCAATTCAATTTATTCCGCTTCTAAGATATCCATTCGCACCCAAGAACATGATGAATGTGATGATTATGTGACGCTCATCATCATTCTCACTTATGAACGCGTACCTGACAAACACTTCCGTTCTACATGCAACCAAACTAGAATGAATATCTCTTAGATATCTAATACAGATGACCGAGTCCGAGATATTAGAATCTTCGTGGTATAAGTTAGAACCCATGGATGGACATTCCTGAGATCCAAAAAGTCTAAACCTTGTCTGTGGTATTTCGAGTAGGATCTGGGAATGGATGACTGTGACGAGTTTCAAACTCGCGAATGTTGGGCGTAGTGACAGACGCAAAAGGATAGTAAATCCTATTCCAGTATGATCGAGAACCTCCAGATGATTAGCCATGCAGTGACAGCGCATTGGACCATTTTCACAAGAGAGGATGGGAAGTAGCCATTGACAACGGTGATGCCCTACATATAGCTTGCCATGGAAAGGAGTAGGATTGATTGGATGAAGACAGCAGGAAAGTAGAGGTTCAGAGGAACGAAAGCATCTCTATGCGCTTATCTGAAATTCTCACCAATGATTTACATAAGTATTTTTATCTTTATTTTCTGTTTATTTATTATTATTATTCGAAAACTCCATAATCAATTATTATCTGCCTGACTGAGATTTGCAAGATGACCATAGCTTGCTTCGTACCAACAATCTCCGTGGAATCGACCCTTACTCACGTAAGGTTTTATTACTTGGACGACCCAGTGCACTTGCTGGTTAGTTGTATCGAAATTGTGACAAATTATGAATTAAGATTAGAGCACCAAATTTTTGGAGCCATATTGTATCAACACATCCTTGACTTGTATTTGTCACAAGCCAAAATTGATTCTTCCATCAAATTTCTCTATTTCAAGCTTCACAGCACTTGAATATCCTGACATTGTTGCAACCGTATACTGGAATAGTATAACTCAACTGTGCACTAGGAAGGGTCCCCAGGAAAGAGAGGTGGGTCACAATGGACACACTTAAATACCAAGTCTTTCCTTAGTCAGAACCTTTTCAAACAGCACTCTCACAGTGTCACACTGCCTTCCAGCAACAACAACAGCAACCAAAGATCAACCTCAAGCCACAGGACAAAATTCTTTTCTGATGTGGAAGGTCAGACTAGGCTGCAACCACAGAGCATACTAAGAATAAATCCCACCGAACCGAAGCTCTGATACCACTTGTTGGGAATAAATCACCATTCCCCCTTGAGAAAACACCTTTGACAGAGAAATAAAATAGACACAATCACAACACAAGAATTTAACGTGGAAACTCCAATTACCGGAGAAAAAACCACGGCCGTTGTCAAATGACAACCAGAGAATATCACTATGTGAAAATTGTTACAACACATAGACTTCTTTCTCTCACCGGCACCCCAGTACACCCACACTCTCTCAAAGCAAATATCTAACTACACCTCACAACACTCTCTAATCAAAGAGTACAGAGGAAAAGAAAAATCAGATACAAGCTTAAAGTGTTTCTGACTGGTGCAAAAACAAATGGAGAACTTAGCCTCATATTTATAGCTTAGGCCACCCACTCCATTTGCTATCCTGAGCAATGTGGGACTAATTCAACCAAATCCTAACACCATTACCAGAGATCACAATTTCGTGCACCAAGTTTTTGGCAATATATAAAATATGGTATAAAAATGATGAAATAAGAAAAGAAGACAATGACAGTTAGTTATTAGTACCGTTTTGTAAATGATTGGTTAAAACTTAAGAGTGGATTGTACGAAATGTTCAATGATAATGCCGAAGGGTGATGACGCAATCTTAAAATGGTTATGCATGAAAAATTAATCTTAGAGAATTAATATTTTTTAACATTAGTTAATTTTTTAAAAATTATATTTTCAACTTATTTTTTATATATTATTTATTTTAATTCTAAAGTCCAATAATTTTTTTACAGACATGTTGTTTTTAATATTTATATACTATTTTTTTTATTTTGAACTTCAGCCCAATACCTGAGACTTACAAAAAAAATCTAAAGCTTATCAAAAAATGATTAACCTGATTAACAGGTTACCTTTTTAAATCTAGACCATTCAAATAAAATATAATAAATGGAGAGTTCAGATTTACGAATTCACAAGGTGTGCAGCACTCCATACTTAACAAGGAGCGTTTAAGGATGAGCCCATTCTTATCTCCAAGTATTCAAATATGGATTAATAATGTCTACATTTCGAAATTTGCCCGTGATTCTAATTTTGATAGCCTAATTAATTCAAAATATATATCACAGGTTGGTGTACCTAATAATGCTTTCAATTATTAGTCAACAATAATGGAATACGGAACTACTAGAGTCACTTATTTTTTATATAGAAAATATAATTTATTATATAGGCTCTATCTAGAAAGAATATGTATATATAATTATTGAATTCAGTAAATTAAATAATAATGCTACCATAATTAATCTTGCTAATAATAATTTTGTTTTGTTGACGAGCTTACCTTTTTTAATAATTTTTGTATCAAGTTTTTTCTTTTTTATTTTTTAAGTGGAATTTTTGTTTAAAGTCAGTTCATGGAATGCACAACACATACCTGGATATATAGTACTACAACAACAAAACTTTGTTCTATTAGTTGGAGTCAACTATATGAATTAAAGGATGTCATTAAACTTTATCATATATCATGTGAAAATAAACATAACAATCTTTAAAAGCTTTAAGTGAAACAGAACATACACATTTCTAATCCAAACTGGTACTGAGATTCCAACTAGGTTTTCTACTTACTCAATTAGATTCCATTAATATTTTAACACATGGTTCTCCGGTGAAGAGATGAATAAAAATAGCAACTTTATTTTTCGAGCATAATGCTCAAAATCACTATTAAAACTTAACCAGAATTCCTATTCATTTCAACATGCATGTAAATCCTCAATAATTAAGTTTATAAACAAAATCATTTTTGAGCATGATGATATGGCATTTTCAGAATGAGATGAGTAAAATCTTCATAAGTTTTTTTACTCAGTATCTTTCAATGCAACGGCTAGATAATTCATTGTAGATCTAAGTTTGATTTAAAAATTTGTTCCTAATTAATAAATTATTGTATGCACAAATAAAATTTAGACCATAATATTTATTTAAGCAAAGTAGACTAATCCAAATATGTTATAAAATTTTCGTAACTATTCTAGTTTCCTGTGTTCCTCTCCCTCTTCCAACCAAAAAAGTTGACATTTTAAATGAATTTTTTTATTTTTTTTTGGTGACAAATGAATTTTTTATTTAAATAAATTAAAAAATATTTTATTTATTAAAATAAATCATTTTAAAATTATTACAAAAATATGTTATCTAATTTTATCTCGTTTTATGAATGTATCTCGTTTATAGTGTAGACGAGCTACATTTATAGTTATTTCGTTTATAATGTAAACAAATATGTGTATTTATAAATATAAATATATAATTTTTGAAAATAATAAAAAATATTAATAATTTAAATTGGATCAAACTCTTAAAAATAAAACATCTCAAATAATAAGAAATATGAATGATTTTAAATAACAGGAAAGATAGACGATTTTAAATAATAGAAAAGATGGACAATTTCAAAATAATAAAAGATATATAGTTTTAACTAACTGATTAATGGACGTATCACGTCATTTGAAATTCATTTAAAATTAACACGTTATTTTATTAAAAACTAACCTATTCAAATTTTAAATTAATAATTTTTTTTATGTTTGTTTGTACTGAATTTTTTAAAATAGATAGTTTTAAATAACAGTAAAACTAGACGGTTAATTTAGATTAATGGGCATATAGAGTGAATATCCAACCCAATCTCTAATAATTACCTCGAAGGGACAACGTGTCCCTTAACAAAAAAAAAATACCCTTCCTGACACCTGATTTTTATTTTTATGGGACTGATTATCTCCTGTGGCACAGGAGATAATCAGTCTCATAAAAATAAAGATCGGGACTGAAAAATAATATTTTTTTTGTTAAGGACTTCATTGTCTTTTGAGATAATTTTTAGGGGTCGTTTAAGATTTTTCTCGAGAATATAACTATATAAGGTTAGTTAAAAATTTGAATTTTTACTAAACCAATTTAAATTCAAACTTTTCACTGTTAACATGTTTATATTATTATCACGGTTACCTTTTTTTCTAATTATCCACTGTTAACACTACTATTATTACTTCTTTTATTCACTAATTTTTCATCCATTGACAGTTTTTTTATTAGAATTTACACTAAATCAATTCAAATAATATTTTGATATAATTTGTTTATTAAAAATAATTCTGATATATAAATTAATTAAATCTAAATAATAATAAAATATATCAAATTATTAACATTTTTTTATTATTTTAAGATATTAAATGAGCTGATTTCTAAGAAAATAATAAGCTGATTTTAAATGAACAATTTTAAATTATGTGATATGCTCAGTCGATCATTAATTAGTTAGTTAAAACCACACATTTATTTTGAAAACGTCCACCTTTCCTGTTATTTAAAATCGTCTATCTTCATTCTTCCCTATTATTTAAAACGTTCTATTTTTAAGAGTTTGGTCCAATTTAAATAATTAATATTTTTTTATTATTTTTAAAAATTATATATTTATATTTATAAATACACATGTCTAGGGGTGTACATGGGTCGGATAAAATCGGATTTGTCCTAATCCAATCCGACCTTAAATATGCACCAGGCCTATTTTTAGACCATAACCTGACCGTAAACCCAATAAAATCTAAATATTTTCGGGCCATAATTATATCGGATCCAAATTGGGTGAAAATTCGGCCTTTAAAGCATTAACAATCATTTATAAAAATACTTATTTATAAATAAACTTATTTATGATGTACTTATTTATAAAGAAGAAACTTGTTATCCAAAAGTTGATATCAATATTTAAACTTAAATTTGTCTATAAATTTTAATTTGATACTTTTTTTTATCTATTTTTTAATTCAACAAGTGTGATTAAAAATAAAACAATAAACTTATAATTAATATGACATAATATTGGAATTAATTTAAAGGATATATACATTTTTTAGTTTTCTTAGAGTGCACATGGATCGGGTGAAGCCGAGTTCGTCTTGACCTAGATCCGGTCTTAAATAATGACCGTGTCTATTTTGAAGACCCATATCCAATCTTAGACCTGGTGAAATCACACCAAACTAGCCCCTAAAATATTTGAGTATGGGTTAGGCCGAACTATGTACACCCCTACACATATATAGAATTTAAAAAATAACTATGAATGTATTTTATTTATAGTGTAAAAAATAACTATAAATGTATCTGGTTTATAATATAAAGGAGATATTGAAATTTGAAAAAAAAATATATATCTCGTTTATTCATAGTCGTTTACAGTGTAAACGAGATAAGACTGAAGAATTTAAATCGGTAATTATTTTTTAAATTATTTATTTTGGTAATTATTATATTTTTTTATTTATTTAAATAAAAAATCCGCC
>NC_029788.2:120519048-120520242 GCF_000816755.2 Arachis ipaensis
CCTATTGAAAGTTTTAAAATTATCTCTTAAATTTAATTTATTTTATTTTAGTTATACGGGTGAAGGTTAATACTGTTAAAGTGTTACCCTAATATTACCACATTAGGTGACACGTACGTTCAGAGACTTGAAACATATTTAAAAAGTTTGAATAAATTGAAACCAATTAAACTCCAAGAGTAAATTTTCAACCAAATATATAAATGCAAATGTCGAAGACACCAAAAAAAAAATTATTATTAATCAAAATTTTCATCAAGTAAAATTGGTCATAACGCATGTATGAAACTGATGATTACTTATATAAAGTAAATGTGATAAAGCAGATATCAATTATTTATATAAATTAGTTGGGATCAAATGAGATTGATTACATTGCTCATAACTTACTATATGTAGAATATACATGTTATTGATTCCATCGTTGAATTACAAGAATCTATGACAATCAAAATTTTGCATCCTTAAATGTTATAAACAAATAACTCTCATTTACGTACTTTAATATAACAAAAATTTCCACCATGTACATCAAACAATTCAACAAATTAAATATGAAAAAAATATTCGAAATAAAAGTAATTTTAATTTGTATATACCAGCGCCACATAATTATCTAACAAAAATAAGAGAATTAATATCATGAAATATATTTATTGTGATTTTTATTTAATAAAGAATTTTACTTGATAATAAGTATATTTTTTTATTTAATGTTTATATTTGATTTTAATTTGGGCAAATCACTAAAACAAGCCAATATCTAGGCAAAATTGCACCAATCAGTTAAAAAAAAATATGGTTCATGAATTAACTATATATACGTTTCTATGTAATTTGAATTACACACGCGCACACACTCACAAATTCAAATTAACCTGATTTAAATTATACATACTAATTTGAATTATATAGAAATATCCTCTTGGTTGAATCCTGTAACAAATTATTCGTTTCGTTGATTTACGTAAATTTTTGCCTAACTTGATTTACATGGATGATTTGCCCTTTAATTTTACTTCTAAAGTTTCAAATATGTCAATAACTATGACTCTAAATCCTGATGTCATGTGAATTAGAAATACACAAACCTAATATTAAAACATCGATATATATATATTAACATTGACGGTAATAATATAATTAAGACATATTTAAAATATTAAATACACAATACAAAAATTAAAATAAATT
>NC_029788.2:120520381-120520785 GCF_000816755.2 Arachis ipaensis
GATTTTTATTTTTCTTTAAAAAAGGAATTTTGCTTAGTTATTTATTTTTCCAAGATTTATTATTTTTATTATTTTTCAAAACTAAATAAATTGAAAATTCAAATCATAACAATTTGAATGTTAATTGATATTTTGATCCCATATTTTGTTTAAATAATTATATTGAGTTTAAATTAAATTGTGTTTGATCTTAAATTATAACTTTAAATTTAAAATGTAAAATAATATTAAATAAGTAATTATTAATACGATTTATGAACTTAAAATTAATCAAATTAGATTAAAGTAATTTTGTTAAATATAATTTGCTAAACATACAAATTTTTACTATTAAAAACTAATATAAAAAATGTAAAAAAACAACAAAAAACATAGTGGGATCCATCTAATTTTCCCTGGTTTTA
>NC_029788.2:120521263-120522933 GCF_000816755.2 Arachis ipaensis
CCAAGAATTTTTTTAAAATAAATTAAAAATAATTTTTATTTTTAAAATAAAAAAATTTATTAACTAAAATCTATGATTGTAGAAGGCAGATTGGATGGATCGGGCTCGATATCCAATATGCAACAGATTGCCAGAAGCAGGTCCGATATGGGACAGTTCGTAAGAACATAACCCGATCTAATATCACAATTTATTAAATTTTAAATTTAAATTGATCTAATCATAAAAAAAATATTAAACATTAGTAATGTCAAAATACCTAGTAGTGTAGTGAGATTTTATGTGCGACGCTTCATCAAGATAGTACATGTCTTTTGAACCAACTGCACCAATTGTCGTCTTTTTCTGTCTCTTCGTCAACCGTTTTCAGCCGCTAATGCTACCGCTGCCTTCCTTTTCTCACGGTATTAGTTGAACTGTCGCCACTAACCTTCTTTATCAACGGTTAGATCTTATTGCGAGTATCTAATCCGGTCCAACCCGGATAGGATAAGCTATCCGAGCTGCTGCGAGTAGGGTAGGGTATGGTCTAGATATTTTTGTGGGTATCGGGTAGGATAGGGTACGGGTTTAGAGTGTACCATACTCTATCTTACCCGCATTTCATATATAACACATATTTTTTAAAAATTAGGTATATAGTGAAGGAAATGAGAATTACGTTGAACTTATAACTTTCCTTATGTAATGACTTATAATAAGTGAACAACTACTAAACTAGTTAGTTAATTTAGTAATTTAAAACATTAATTTTTTATTTTTTATGTTATTAATATGTATAAAATTCGAAATGATTGAATTTTATATTTACTTTGAAAAAATTTGATATTTCTGCGGGTAGGATAGAGTAGGGTAGGGTTTAGAATTTTAGGGTGCGGGTAGGGTTAGGGTTGAGAGATTCTCAACTTGCGGGTAGGGTAGGATAGAGTTTTAATAAAATTTTCAACCTGCGGGTAGGGTTAGGGTAGAGTCCAAACCCTACCCATTGCCAGCCCTACATCTGGACACACCTAAATACCATCACGTGTCAGTATGTCCAGTCTTATTTTTAACATATATTTTTAAAATATATTCTTAAAATAAATTTAGATATAGTATATATTATTAATGATTAAAACAAAATATTTTAAATACTTGATATAATTAAAATAAGATATTAAAAATAATTAAAAAAATTTAATTTATATTTTAATATCAATAAAATATCAAATTATCATTATGATTTATCTAAAAGATACTTTATATTTTATATGTATGCGTGTCTCGTGTCATGTAAGATTTTAAAATTCGTGTGTCAACGTGTCTCATATCATATCGTGTCCCGTGTCCGTGTCAGTGATCTCATATCATATCGTGTCCCGTGTCCGTGTCAGTGTCCAAGCATCATAGGTTAGACTTTCTTTTTTCACCGTTCTTTATCGTCCTTTCTAGAGTAATTATAATTATAATTTCCATCCCAGCATACATTATCGCGGTAAAAACTAATGGAAAAGAGAGTAAAAAATGTGAATAAAAAAGTTAAAATTACAATAAATTATTTTATTTGTAAAGTTTATTTAACAAGAATTCATCAATGTCCTATTTTTAAAAAATATATTTATATTAAAAAAATATTTTAATTTAGATTTTAAAATATTATCATTTACCTTTTTTATTTTCAATTAAAAAAG
>NC_029788.2:120524165-120526116 GCF_000816755.2 Arachis ipaensis
ATCCACTATAAATAGAATTTTTATTAAAATAAAATATTTTTTTAGTCTCATTCACTTAATTGCTCTGTGTGCAAGTTTGTGTGCTAACTCAACATTTTTTATTAGTGAATTACGCCAAAAAATGGACAAATGACTATTATGTCTATTAGAAAAAAACGTTGGAAATTGATTTGTGTATTAATTTTTTTGGAAAACTAAAAATCTGCTTTTAAAATTTTTGGGAACTGATTTGGATAATTACTTCGCCAGAAAATAGACCAAAAACTAATTTGTCTGCTAGAAAAAATTTTAGAAATGTTTTTATATATTAATTTTTTTTAGACTAAAATATCTATTTTTAATATTTTGAAGACTAATTTAGATAATTACACTTTTTTTATATTATTCATAAATTGTCTTGTTTGTATGATTTATGTTTTCTAATAAATAGAGTAATATACGCATCATGGTGCGATTCAAAAATAATAATAAATCATAAAACAAGCTTAAATCACATTGGGTAAAGGTGATTTATATTTACTAATGAACTATAATTTAAATGATATAATCTTTTTATACTCACCTAAAACAATGTGAATTCGAATCTCCCTGTCTTTAGTTAAAAAATAAAAAAAAAAGTGATTTACATCTTTATTTTAAATTGCAACACTTCAATGTGATTTACTTGTTATTTTATAAGATTTAAGCCTACATTATGAATAGAGGTTGTAAAACGGACCGGCCCACCCTAGCCTATCCGTTCTGCCTAGATCCGCACTATAAACAGGGCACAGGAACGGACCCAGGTAGTGAAATAGGGGGCATTTGCCCCATTTTTTTTTAAATATATACATATATAATATGTTCTCATTTTAAATTTTAAATGACTCCATTACAAATAAATTTAGTCTAATTATTTAAAGTCTCAAATTCACTTTATCTTTTTATTATTTTGACTATTAGTCAACCTAATTAAATTTAGTCTTCTCTCATTCTCAAATTTTAGTCGTCGTCACTCCTTTATTCTCTTAAATCCTCTTCTTAGTTTCAACCTTCTTTTCCTCTTCCTTTTTTAATGGTCATCTTTTCTTCGTCAAAAGGTAAATTTTAAGTTTTTTATTTTTTAATATAACTCTTTATGACTCTATGTATCTTTCAATTTCATTGTTTCTCTTTTTGATATTTTCAATTACAAATTCAAAACCACAAATTTGACGAATTTTTTTTAATCTGGCGAACTCTAAATCATAACCCGACCCGTATTTTTTTTAGCGGATTCGACAAATCGACTCGACGGATTCGATCCGTTTTGCCACTCCTAATTATGAATTACTTACATTTAAAGTAGAACACATACAAAAACATAATTGAATTGGGGTTTAGAAATAATTAACATTTTTTACCTAATTTTTAGTTAAGCTTGATGAATAGACTGATACCCTATTTTATTTGGAGCATGTTGTGTTAGAGTGTAGGGCTAAAATTCTTACCGTTCTGTATGCACCAATCAAAATCATTAATAATATGAATTAGAATGACTTTTCATGGAATTAGGCCACATTCTATCACTTATCTTTCAATATATAATATCTCTTTTTTTGTCCCCTCATTTGTCGTTTTACTTGTATTAAATAAGATCCTAGCCACAAAACTATATTTGGTTATAATTCATTTTACACAATCAATGATGTTGAAAAATATGAGTGAAATCAAGCAATAATGACTTTTGTTATAGAAGAAAAAACAGGAGACATTAGTTCAAAAAGCAATTTTGAGAACACATAAAACTAACAAAGTTATATGAAGTCTCAACTATTTTTAATGATGTTTATTCTTGCTTTAAAAAAAAAAAAAACTTGACATTACTCATGGAAAATATTAACTTAGACGAATTATATAAACAAACTTTCAGAAATAAATTTTCAAGTGTAACGAAAATGTATCCAAGCAAGATATTATTTTTCCCCGAAAT
>NC_029788.2:120526174-120530590 GCF_000816755.2 Arachis ipaensis
CATTAAAAAATATTAATTTAGAGAACTTATCTCTAGTAAAAAATAGTAATTTCATAATTTCATTTTCATTCTTCTTCCTATTCTCTTCCTTCTTTCTTCGTCCTCTTTACTTCCTTCGTTCCTTCCTATCACATCCACCTCTCATTCATTTTTTCCTTCCATCATTGCTGATTTCTATTGTATAGAGTTGTCAATAGAGACAATCCCATAAGATTTGGGCCCTAATTCTACGGATTAGGATAAAAAAAATTCAAAAGAAAAATGACACTTAATTATTCAAAAAGTCCAACCAAACTAAAATTTTACAAGATCTAAAAAATTTTTGGTCAACTCAAATAAATTATTTAAAATTATCCTATTTTATTGCCTTCTATCCTAAATTATTAAGGGTCGACTGAGATCAATTAGGAAGGTTAGCAGTTATCCAAAGCAATGAATAATTGACTGAAGGGTGACTTGAGTCTTCTGGCATAGTAAATCGCAGTTAACCAGTCAATAGATTAAAATTTATTGGTAGTTTAGACTTGATCGACAGATGTTAAAACTAACCGATATTCTCCAATGAATAGCTTGAGTCGTTAAATAATTTGGGAGTCAACCCATAGGTCATTCCTCTAATTTAATGGCTACTATGCGCTAGGACCAATAAGAACTTTTTAGAAGATGGAGCTAGTGAAGACTTAGAGTTTTAAAACGTAGGTTTAGAGCCAGTCTTAGGACCTAAGACCGAATTGACACCTCATCTCCTCATCTTCCCTCGTTTCCTCTTACAACATTTCTCCTCTTCCCTCCCTCTTTTTTCTTGTCACTTTCTTCTTTCAGTCACTACAAGAAATGCACTTAATACTATTTGATTTAGCAACAGATGTTACCAACAAATTTAATGCTGGATTTTTGGATGGTTACGAGTGACATTTCATCTCTGGAATAACTTATCGTCGGATTCAGAATTTCACAACTAAATCCGATGGTAAATAAGGGCACAAAAAAGTAATTTTATTAGTGTTGAATTTTCTATCGAAAATTTTTCTCAGTAACATGAATTAGTGAAACACAATGTTTAGACAATGATTAACATCTTACCATTAGATTTATCTACTGGTAAATCTGGCAGTACAATTTTTCTAAATTTGAATTCAGAAACTCTCTCATCACTTCTGCAACTTCTCCTTCTCTCCTCTCTCTTTCTCTCTCGTCATTTTCTCCCTCTTCTCCCTTTTTCTCGCCGTTTCTACTGCCGACCACTGTTGCTATGCGCAGAGAAATGCCTCATTTCTGTAGCAAACGAGTCCCTTTTTTGCACTGGATAACAATGCTTGCACATAGGAGTGTACTAATGTCATTCAGCTAATGTACGACCACCTATGACCAAGTTACAAGAAGATCCCTACTGAGATCAGAAAGCGATGGTTTCATAAGTGGGCAGTAAAATCTCTATTTATTCAAACCTTAGTTAGTTTCTATATTCTATTTTGTTTATGTATTTAATTTTGATTAACTAATGTTAAATATTTCCTTATGCGAGAGAAATTTATATGGGAGAAGACTCACAATGTCATGATAAAAAAAATTTTTGACCACCGCATGGCTATGCGGCTTCAGCAGATGCTTGAGGACATAAGTGAGAGGCACGACCATCTTTCTTAGTGGTTCTGCCCAGACATTAAGAAGCCCTTCTACTTATATTAGGAGACTGATGAGGGATTCAAGTATAGCCGAGCCACAAACAGGATCAATAGGGTATCGACCTAGTCATCCAAGTATACTGGCGGGTCAGCGACTTTTATGAAAACAAAGACCAGGTTGATATGTAACTTGTTAGTATGTTAAATTTATTTTATCTTTGATTTCTAAATTAATTATCACTTGATTTAACCTATTGTTTTAATAAATGCAATCTAAATCGTTGGATCATGAGGTAACGATGCGGAGATCATCAAGTATACTCACACTTTTGAAAGAGAACAATGAAAGATTTGCCGATCAGCGGTCTGCGGATTATTATGTGAGTAAACATTATAATTTATTTTATAACATATATTCATTTTCAATCAATCATCATCCTAATCAATTTTGCATATAATGCGATACTAGGAATCCTACAAGAAGAACTTGGAGGCCGCGACGACCTAGCAATCTCAGCAAAGTGGAGAGAACGACAACATTTTCTTTGTTTTTATCGTCAATCCTGATGCGGTGTGGTGTGAGACCGCATCCAAGCCATATAAGAATTGTATCTACGGAATGGGGTCATTCTTCACCAGTAATCTCTGTACCTCAAGGGCTTTGTCTACCCCAGCCACCATCCCTACTGATCTCAAGGACGTTGATTTGTAGGAGCAGGTTCACAACCTTAGCCAAGGCCTTTAAGACCAGGGTCAGCAGTTGCATCTGGCTGAGGAGAGGTATAACGATCTCCTCGCATGCATCATAGTAAGGGATGCTCACAATGCAGAGACAGAGTCCCTAAGGCAGAAGCTCAAGCTGGAGCTGGATCAGATTTAGTGGATGCAGTAATAGATGGCAGTGTACTTGATGGAGGAAAAATATCGGTAAAGATTTTCACAATAATATCGTGTTGCAAGTATAGTTATAAACTGACAATTAAACCTCAATCAACGTTTAGATTGTTTGTCACTTAAGCAAACCCAATAAAATTAACCGAAGCATTTAAACCTCGGGTCGTCTCTCAAAGGAATTGCAGGGAAGTGTACTTATTATGGGTTACAGAAAAACATTTTTGGAGTTTTTGAATGTTGACCAAGGAATGTAAATAACATGAAAATAAACTTAACAAACTAAGAAAACTCTTAGCAAGGATTGAGAATTAGAATTCCTATCCTCATTATCATCATCAATTGTGAGGGTAAATGTAAATTGTCTTCACTTAGTTAATCTCTAACCAATGAAAGAAAGTCAAGTGCGTACAATCAACTTGAGTTCACAAGTCCTAGTCAAACCATAGTGAAAGACTAGATTTAGTGAAGTTGAAGCTAATCGGCAATCTTCAATTACCAATCAATAAGAGACTTGACAATTTAAGAGTCTCAAAATCATTAACCCAAACCAACAACACAAAAATCTAATTTAAAATCCACCCAAACATTTTATCAAACACTTGAAAGGCACAAAATAAAAGTATAGAAAAGTAATAAGAAATAGTAAAATCTACAACTAACAAATGCAAGAAAACAATAATACAAATTAAAGAAAGCATTAATAACATGAAAATATGAATTGCATTAATAAAGATAAAGAGTAGTAAGAGTTCACAACATAAAGGCAACACAGTGAAAGAAATCAACAAGAGAAGATAACTAAAGTACTAGAATAATAAAAGGTAGAAAAGAAACTAAATTAAAGCAAAATGAAAATTTGAATTTGAGAAGAAATAAAACTAAAAGAAACCCTAAAACTTAGAGAGAGGAGAGAGCCTCTCTCTCTCTAGAAACCTACATCTAAACCTCAAGTGTGTGAATGAATGAAAAGTGTCCCCGGTCAGCTCCACTCCCTAGCCTCTTGTCTTCAATTTCGAGACTGAAACTGGATCAAAAGCAGCCCAGAAATCACCCCCAGCATTTTCTCATAACTGAGGCACGTGACGCTTGTCACGCTTACGCGTCAGCCACGCGTACGCGTCGCTGAATATTGAACTTGCCATGCGTACGCGTCATCCATGCGTACGCGTCGTTTGTCTGCTGCATCGGTTACGCATACGCATCGTCCATGCGTGCGCGTCGAGGCCAGCTTCTCAAATCTCCAAATTCTTGTGTTCTTTTCACTTTTGCATACTTCCTTTCCATCCTCTAAGCCATTCCTGCCCTATAAAACCTGAAAACACTTAACACACATATCACGGCATCGAATGGTAATAAGAGAAGATTACAAATTAGCAATTTTAAGGTCAAATAAGCATGTTTTCAATTATAGCACAAAATTAGGCAGGAAACTTAAAATCATACAATTTACATGGATAAGTGTGAGAAATAATTGACAAAATCCACTGAATTCAATCCAAAATATACCATAAAATAGTGGTTTATCAATACTATAAGCAGATGTGTGCTGGTGGTAGCGACATTGCTGGAGGGGCTCCTCGTCCTCTGTACAAGAGCCAGGACAGGCACCGACACGACCACTTAGTCTGCCGCCTCAGCAGGACTAGGAGGATGATGATGACGATGACTATCAGGACCCGTAATGATTAAGGTTATGTTTTGATTCATTTGACAGTAGTGGTTTATCTGTTTAACTTTTTTCTATTTACATTTCTTATTTTAGACTATAGTTATATATGTTTGATTAAAAATACTATTAGATTTTTATCAATTGGTATTTAATTATTAATTCTTGATAATATATCAGGTTATAATAGGTATTTTATATAGTCATTTAAAAATTAAAACAAAAATTAAA
>NC_029788.2:120530735-120538481 GCF_000816755.2 Arachis ipaensis
GTAGTTATTAATCTAATTATTAATAAATAATATATTATCATCAGATTTATGAGAATAGTAAATGCACGAAAACCTAATTTATAACACCAAAATTACTGTCAAAAAGTTTTTAACGTAACAAATTCTAGAATTTTGCAATTAAACCTTTGCCACCTGAACCTTCTCTGCCTCCCTCTCAGCTTTAGAGAGCTCTCTCCCCTTGGTTTTTGTTCTTTTAAAGAAAAAATTAAATTATTAAGCTAAATTTATTTTATGGTATTATATAATCATTTCAATCTTACTGTTAATATATAAGTAGCTATAGTAGAAGGTAGTCGTTTTAGTTATCAAGAACTGAATCTTATTGTTAATATATATATATAGCAAATGTGTACCTACTGATATAACTCACTCAGTCACAATGATACATTTCATCAATTCATAGAAGGTTTATTTTGTTCAGTATTCTGTTCTAACAAGTGTTATAAATTCAATTCTGTTGTTTTCCTATATGGTAACAAGAGCCATTCAAGATCCATGTCTGATGATTCTACTAACAACAATGATACTGAAGATCACAACTCTCTTGTAATCATACAAGATAACAACATCAACTCTGCTGTAACAAAACCATTCAATACTCCTTTGACAGAGAAGCTTTCTGAAAAGAATTTTCTTACTTGGCGTCATTTAGCAACTCTCTCAATCTGTGGACAAGAACTCCAACATAATTTACAACAAGAAAAGATACCTCACCGTTTTGCAAAGCCTGAAGATGCAACTACTAACAAAGAAACAAAGAATGGAAGATAGAAGACTATAATGTGACTTCTTGGCTGTTTGCTTCGTTGGATGATTCCTTTAAACATTGAATGATTGGATGCCATTATGCTCATGAACTTTGAAGCAGGATCCATACATATTTTGCATCCTAGGCTAAAGCTAGGACATGCCAACTTCAACATCAACTCAAGACAATCAAGAAAACACCATCAACATCAGAGAATTTCTTCGAAATCAAGAAGGTAGCAGATTCTCTTGCAGTTGCAGGTTCTCCCATCACTGATGCTGAATATACAAATGTCATTTTAGATGGCTTGAACAAAGATTACCATCCCTTCATTACCATAGTCACAGCAAAAGATCCACCGTATACTATCCTTGATCTTGAAGCCCTTCTCATGGCACAAGATAATATCATCGAAAGACTCAAGAAACCAGATATGTCCACTGCACAGGTTCAACTATCACAGGCTGCAACTTTCAATACAAAACTGTCTGATTAGAACTCATCTCCTTCAAACTTTGGCCGTGGCAATTTTAGTATGAATAATAGAGGAATTTTTGGTCAAATGGGGAGAGGAGGTCGCTTCATGCGTGGAGGCAGAGGTGCTTGGAACTCTAATAGTTGTTTTCAATGTCAAATTTGCGGCAAACTTGGCCATGAAGCAAGTTACTGCTACCATCGATTTGATCAAACATTTGTACATGATCAGCAAAATGCACCAAACACAACCATGCATAATGCTTTACCCCCACCACCTTCCTTCCAGAATCCAAGGGCATTAATTGCTGCACTAAACTTGTTTCAGACTCAGGTGCGACTCATCATTGTACACCCGATTCTTCTAATCTTTTCTACTATTGTATTTTTTATTAACAGAATACCTTCTAGTGTAACAGCTAATAAGTCACAATTTGATATTCTATACCACCAAGTTCCAGATTACAATATGCTTAGAGTGTTTGGATGCTTATGCTTTCCACACTTAAGAGCATATAATCAACATAAATTGGAAATGAGGTCACAACCTTGTGTATTTTTGGGAGATTCTTCAACTCAGAAAGGTTATAAGTGTCTTGATAGGAATGAAAAAAATTATTATCTCAAGGGATGTCATCTTCGATGAAAATCAATTTCCATATCAAGCTATGTTTCTTACTTCTTCTATTAATACTAACTCTAACACTATTGAGCATGTTACAGAATTTCTACCATCTATTTCAGTATTACCACCATCTGCGGTGTCTCTTACAAATCATATCTCTTCATCAGCATCTACTTCTATGCCTCATATAACTAGGGATTTGTCAATATCTCCAAATAGTACTTCTGTATCTTCTCCTAGAACTCATCTAGATAAAACTCTTTCCTTGGCACCAAGCTCTATGCAACCTACTTCATTGATTTCTACCACTGATTTAGAAGTCATCCTATCTTCTACAAAATTCAATCCCCTGATCTATCTATCACTAACAAGCATCCAATGCAAACAAGATCTAAGACAGGACACTTAAAGTCCATTACTCTGCAGACTCAAGTCTCACATACTTCCAAGCTCGAAACTAATATTCTACCTAAACATTAGTAAAAGCAGCATTACAAATCTCTCACTGGAAAGAAGAAATGATCACAGAATACAAAGCATTGGTGTTTCACAAGACATGGGAGTTAGTTGAATTACCACCAAATGATCACAGAATAAGTGGGTTTATGCTTTGAAGAAGAACTCCAAAGGTGAGATAGTTAGATATAAAACCAGATTAGTGGCTAGAGGCTTTGTGCAATCAGCTGGGGTTTACTTTAATCAAGTCTTTTTCCCAGTGATAAGCCAGTAATAATAAGATTGGTATTATCTCTTGCATTGTCAAAAGGTTGGAGAATCAAGCAATACGATTTTCATAATGCATTTCTCAATGATACCTTACATGAAACAATCTATATGTCTCAACCACCTGGCTTCATCGATGAAAATCCTCACCATGTTTGCAAACTAAAGAAGGCAATCTATGGTCTTCGACAAGCTCCACGTGCATGGTATTTGACAATCACAACTACTTTAAAAGGTCTTGGTTTTAATTGTACTAAGTCTAATTCATCTTTCTTTACTCGCTTTACTCATAATTTTGTTACTTTTATTTTAATTTATGTAGATGATATTCTTGTGACAAGGAGCAATGAAGTTGAAATCTCTAATGTTCTTAAACAACTGCATTCAACTTTTTTATTAAAGGACCTTGGTGATTTGAATTTTTTTTTTCCTTGGCATTGAATCTGTTAAACACTCAGACACATTGATATCTCTTAATCAATCTAAATATATTCATGAGTTGTTAGTTAAGGCAGGTATGCATATCAGCTCCTAAACAAGAACATTGAGTAGCAGTAAAAAGGGTGCTCAGATATAGCAGGTACGGACCGTACGGTTGAATTCTCTTTGCAATTCTTTCAATCTAATGATCTTCGTTTGACTGCATTTTCAGACTACTATTGGGCTGTGGACCTAAATGATCGTAGGTCTGTTTTAGGATATTATGTCTACTATGGTTCCGACTTAGTGTCCTGGAAATTCAGTAAACAAACAACTGTGAATAGAAGTTCAACCGAAGCAAAATTCAGAGCTATGGCTGTTGTCTTCTCAGAACTCATTTGGATTCAAACACTGTTGGAAGAATTGAAACAACCTTGCCCTTCATCCTCAACAGGTTTTGTGATAATATGTCAGTAGTATTGCTAGCATATAATCCTATTCTACATAACTGCACAAAACACTTTGAGCTTGATCTTTACTTTGTTTGGGATCAAGTAATTAAGGGCCTCGTTGGTGTAACTCATATTCCAGCACATGAACAACTAGTACATGTGCTCACAAAACCACTAACCTCCCCTCTGTTTGATAAGTTTCATACCAAACTTAGGTTGGCATCCAAGCCCATGAGTTTGAGGGGGGATGTTAATATATAAGTAGCTATAGTTAGGGGTGGCAAACGGGCCTAAACCCGCCGGGCCGCCCCGCGTAACCCGCCAAAAAAGGCGGGCTGGGATTTTGGGACCGCCTCACTAGGCGGGGCGGGGCGGGGCGAGCTTCCCTGCTTGCCACCCCTAGCTATAGTAGAAGGTAGTCATTTCAGTTATCAGGAACTGAATCAAGAACCATTAGTTAGTGCTACAAGAAATATGCTGAGTACCGTCAGATTTAACGAGTTATCATTGACTTTACCGATGGATTTATGGAGGATTTTGTGATAGAATTCGTTACGTCAAATAGTTACCGGCGGATTAAGTTTTTTGATGGTAAATTCATGGATAATACTTGGCGGGAAATGGGAAGAAATAGATGCGAACTTTAGCGTCGAATTTACCATTGGTAAAATTCGACGGTAATCTATTTTAGTTAAACATTGTATTTTGGTGACACGCAAGGAGTTACAGTCAGATTTATCTGACGGTGAATTCGACAGTAATCAACCCTAAAATTGATAGTGCGAATGCTCTCTCCTTTCATATCGAAAAGCCTCTCTCTTTAAACCCCTTTTCTTCGTTTCTCTCTCTACCCGTTTCCACCACTGGCGCTCCAACCCCGCTCTCTCACCGCCGTCTCTCCCTCTCATGGAAACCAACTAGTTTCCCCTCACTGCATTATCATTGCCATCCAGCAACGCACCGCTGCTGTCGCCGTCCAGCACCACCGCCACTACATCTCCCTTCGTCACCGTCAAGTTCGATGCATCTCCCTCTTATATAAATTATAATTTAAAATTTATTTACATGTTAATTTAAAAATTAGTTATATGTTAATTTACTGATTTAGGGTTTTATTATTATATGCTAAGTTAGGATTTAGGGTTAACTTAATATAGGATTTGCGTTTTGGTTATCATATGGTAATTTAGGTTTTATTCGTATTTGTTATTATAAAATAGGATTTGTGTTGATTATGTTAGATTTGTGTTGATTATTATGGTTATTGAATTAGTTTGATGATGAAGAAATTAAAATAAATTATATGATTTAGTGTCTATTTCACAAAGTTAGATTACTTTTCATATCTATTAAATGTACTGTGCATTTGAGTTGATTAGTAAAAATGATTGAAGCTTCTTGGTGGGTGGATTAGGATTTCAACCCTTGTATGTTAGTTTGGATGGATATTTGGTTTGGATGGAACCCTTGAGGGGTAGAGAAATCTGAATTTTAGGGGAGATTCTGTCGAAATTTTTATAAGATTTTGAGTAAAATTGAAAAATTAAAATTATGTTTTCAAAAGTCTTAGAATTATATTTAGGGTTGATAGATATTTTTGTTAATTGTGACATGAATTGATTCCTCCTTAAAATTCTTATTTTAAGTGTTTTGGGTTATTTGTTATTCATACATTTTCTCATATTTGTTATAATTATTTGTTATTTCTTGAGTTTCTTCTTATGTTATTATTTATTGGTGTTTGTTATGTTATTAATATGTTTACTGTATTGAGTGTATTAATATGTTTAGAGTTGGTGAATTTAATTGTATTATGATTAGTGTTAGTAATATATTCACTGTGTAGACATGGCGACAGGTAGCAGAGGTAGGTCGAGTGGGTCACGTGGTCATGGTAGAGGGCGGGCTTCCACCAAATTTCTAAGGACTGCGCAGTCATCACCCTCTCCAGCGCCCCCAGCAGGATGCCCTTCACCACCGCTCGTCATCCGACTGAGGATTTGGTCTGATGGCATGCATGTGTGAGTACATACAATTTTTTAATCTTACGTTTGTTATTCTTAAGTTTATGCGTTTCTATGTATTTGTTAATATTAGGTTTTTTCTCTGCCAGATTTGCACCAAACCTCAATGCTTGCACATAGGAGATCTCTGACGTCATTAAGTCCATGTACGACCACCCGTAGCCGACCTACACACAGATCCTGGCTGAGGCCAGAGATCGATGGTTTCAGAAGTAGTGGGCGGTAAGAACCCAATAATGTTGAATTATTTAACTGTATTTGAAATGTATTTTATTCCGACTAACTAATGTTGGTGAATCACTTTGTGCAGTTAAAATTCATATGAGATGCGGAGCATAATCTCATGATTAGGAAGATCTACGATCACCGGATAGCTAAACATTTTCAGCAAATCACGAGCGACGTTCGTAAGGGGCACGATCACCTAACGTCGTAGATTCGTCCAACCATCAAGAAGGAACTCAGGTATATTTTACTCATAATGAGGGGTTCAAGCGTCGCCATCCAACGAATGTCACTAACAGGGCTTCGCCCAAGTCGTCAAAGTATATGAGTGGGTCGGCGACCTTCATGAAGACGAAGAGCAGATTGGTAATGATTTTGTCATTGTTGAATATTTTAGTAGTTACTTAAATTAGTTGTTTAATGTGTTCATTTCTTTTATTGGTTGATATATTAATTTATGGTCTAAGTTATTGCACCATGAGATGATACTGGTGGAGACCTTCGAGTATACCCATACTTTGAAGGTCAACAAGGAGAGATTTGCTAACAAGCGGTCAACGGCCCATTATGTGAATTTAAATTAATCCTTACTTTCAAATCTATTTGGTTTAAAGGTAATTAATTAATTGTTATCCTAATCACGACGTGCGTGACACGGGAGGATTACACGCAAAGGTTGGAGGTCGCGACCCAACAATCTCAACTGTGTAGTAGGAACGACGAAGCCGGCTCCGAGACCTCAGTGGTAGATTTTGATAGAATTTGGCGCAAGACCACCTTTGAGCCTCATAAGAATCGCCGTTTCGGGTTAGGGTCGTTCTTCACCAGTAGCCTCTGCTCCTCCGTGTTGGTGATTTTCTCTGCCTCTGCCACCAACCTTGCCGATCCCCAAGAAGTTATTGTCTTGAGGGAGGAGATGCTAAAGTTGACAAAGAAGCTTCACCAGCAAGCGGAGTAGTCTGAGCAAAGGTACAACAACCTTCTTGCATGGGTGGGAGGAGCCGTTGCCATCAGCTCAGACCTGATGGAGAAGTTGGAGCAGCTCGATCGGTTGCGGGAGCAGATAAAGGAGTACAACTAGCAAATGCGCGCCGGAGCCAGCGGTGCTGGAGGAAGCAGCACTGCTGGTTCCAACAGCAACGCTACTGGTGGGCACTGACAATTACCGGGATCTGTTGGGGTTTTATTTTTTTGTTTGTCTACTTTATTGTATTCTACTTCTGTGACATTTTATTGTATTCAGACCATTTATTTTTAATAAAATAATTTGATGATTTCTGCTAAATTTAGATTTTTGCTAATAATTTTGTTAACAAAAGTTTTAATTTGATTACTAATTGTAATTTAATTATGCCTAAAAAAATAAAAAATCTTACCGTAGGATTTACTGTCGAATAAATCTGACGGTAACTTGGCGCCTAAATACATGAAATGGCGCCAAAGTTACCGTCAGATTAATCCAACGGTATCAACTCAGTCTCAACAAATTTATTGAAAATACCGACAAAAAATCTGTCGATAATTAGCGTCGGACGAAAAAAATCTGCCGATAAATAATTTCCAGTGATGTTTATACCGTTAATTTTAGAATGATGATAAATCTAACGGTACTCAACATTTTTTTTTTTTGTAGTGAAGTTCGACAATTGATTTTACTCAAATGTGTACGTACTGATATAACTCACTCAGTCACAATAATACATTTCATCAATTTATAGAAGGTTTATTTTGTTCAATATTCTGTTCTAACAAGTGTTATAAATTCAATTATGTTGTTCTTCGGTTCTTGGTATACTTATGTTATCTTTGGCTGAAGTGGTATTAGTATGACAAAGTTATTGGTGGGCCACATCCATCAAAAAGTAAAACGGTGAAATAAAATTAGGGTTATCGTTGAGTGATGCACAAAGATCAAAGCATAAAAAATTATGATAAAAAGAAAAGTGGGGTTATTATTTTTAATTTGACAATTAATATTTTAACAAAAAAATATTTTAATTTTTTTTATAACATTAGGGATGTGTTTGAATGAAA
>NC_029788.2:120539663-120541393 GCF_000816755.2 Arachis ipaensis
ATTTTTTGATAATGCCATAAATATTTTTAAAACATTATAAAATGTGATAAAAAAAAATTAAAAATATTATTATTTTTTAAAAAATGGCAAATATATTTTATATTTGACAAATTATTTATGAATTTCGTCCAAAATTTTGTAAGAATATTTGAATATATAGCTATATAAAAAGTATATAAAAAATGGATTAAAATTGGGCTTCTAGATTTTTTTTTAAAAAGTATATATGGTCATTAATAAAAAAATCGTAAAATAAATTTACCTAAGTATAAAATTACTAATTTTTGAGAATAAAGTTGTTTTATTTTTTTGTCAACGAGTTGTAACTCAATCGGCATAGTCTTTCTATACTCATCTAGAGGTTGCGGATTCGAATCTCCCTATTTTTGGTAAAAAAAATTATTTTATTTTTTTAGTGATGCTCATAAAAAATCGTATTAAAATCCAATTTTTAAGACATTTTTGAGAATAGATATTAGATATTTTTGTCTTATTTTAAAATATTTTTAAATACATTTCTATCGTTAATAAAAATATAAAGGGTAAAGTATACTTTTTGTCCCTCAAGTTTGGCAAAAGTTTCAAAAATACTCCTAAGTTTTATTTTATTTCAATTTTGACCCAAAAGTTTTCGATTTGTATCAAATATACCCACGACGGCTAAATTTTCAAAAAATTTAAGACCAATTTAACAATAATGCATGAAAATTATGCTTGATTTGTTTGTATTGAGGGTTGTTTTTATGAAATTGTTGTTGAATTTGTCTTAAATTTTTTGAAAAATTAGCCGTCAGGGGTATATTTGATGCAAATCGAAAATTTTTGGGACAAAATTGAAACAAAATAAAACTTAGGGATATTTTTGAAACTTTTATCAAACTTCAGGGATAAAAAATATACTTTATCCAAATATAAATAATTTTTATTAGCATTCTAATAATTCGAGATTTTTAATTTTGATATGGAGGAAATGATGGTGTATAGCAGGGATATAGGGGGTTTATGGTGTATCACCGAGCTGTGATGGCTGTGCAGAAGTAATCGGACGGACCGATTGGTAGAACTGAAATCGGACGGTCCGATTTCACCAATCGGACGGTACACACCGATTTGCGTACTCCTTCCATGTAGCGCGCATGCAGATGGCTTCCTTGGTTGGCTTTGTTGCACTATACCCCAAATATGAGTGTCTCCCCCCTCCCAGCAACCATCTCTTTCACTCTCGTATCCCTCTTTTCATGCTTTCCAACCCCATATTTTTGGCAATTTTTCACCATTGTTGGACCACAAAAGACCTCAAAAAAAAAAATTTGAACGACAATGCCAAGAAGACCAAAAATAAAAAAAAGTAAATCAACAGAGTTTCATATTGTTAATTATTTTGGGCATTCTAATTATGTAAGTTTTTATTTTTTAATAATTTAATTTAATAATAATAATAGTGATAATATTAGATTTTATTAGCAATATATATTATAATGACACTAAGTAGAGATTAGTTATATATGTGTGTATGATATTGTTACTGTTAGATGGTTAGAAATAGAGATTAAAATAGGGATTAATCTTGTATGTATGTATTTATGATAAGTCTCTGTACCGTTGATTTGGGTTTATTTATGATTGTTAGTTAAAATGAAATGAAATGAAAGAATGAATGAATGAATGTGGATGGGAATGAGAATGAGATCTGTAGATATTAGATATTATTATTGGTATTAGTATTAGTA
>NC_029788.2:120542777-120546915 GCF_000816755.2 Arachis ipaensis
TTAAAAAAATTGGAAGACAATGCAAAGAAGACCAAAAATCAAAGTAAATCAGCCACAGTTTCATATTGTTAATTATCTTGGGCATTCTAATTATGTAAGTTTTTATTTTTTAATAATTTAATTTAATAATAATAATAGTGATAATATTAGATTTTATTAGCAATATATATTATAATGACACTAAGTAGAGATTAGTTATATATGTGTGTATGATATTGTTACTGTTAGATGGTTAGAAATAGAGATTAAAATAGGGATTAATCTTGTATGTATGTATTTATGATAAGTCTCTGTACCGTTGATTTGGGTTTATTTATCATTGTTGGTTAAAATGAAATAAAATGAAATGAAAGAATGAATGAATGTGAATGAAAGAAGGAGAATGAGATATGTAGATATTAGATATTGTTATTGGTATTAGTATTAGTAATTGAGTTTAATAAATTAGTATGATTAATAATATAAATTTAATAAATTATTTATGATCATTAATAATTAAATTTAACATAATTTAATAAAATTTAGATAATAAATTAGTAAACACTAAACCTAATTAGTATGTTTAGTATGTTGTTTTATGAATAATAATAATAATAATAATAATAATAATAATAATAATAATAATAATAATAATAATATTAGAGATTAAAAGAAAAAAATATTTGTTCTACGAATAATTTATCAGTAGTGAAGTTATTCTAGTTAGTTAGTTAAGGTTAATTAATTTTTGTATTAAGGTAATGAATATGATTGAAGGATTTTTGTATAACAGATCAATTATGTTGGTAATTAGTTATAATGGACATGTAAGGATAATTGTGTTTTTGTTAATATAGTTATATTATACTGGTACTTATAACGAAAATGTGATATTGTAGGGTTCACGGATGTTGATATGTGATCACTTAAAGCCGCCGGATCCGTACAACCAAATTGTTGAGTCACAGTTACGCGAGACTGGATTTTATTATGTTTCCCAGATTGGAGTTATCCAATGTCAGTCAGAACTTATTAATCCTCTGATTGGGAGATGGCGGCCTGAGACTCACACATTTCATTTTCCGGTTGGTGAGTGTGCGGTGACCTTGGAGGTTGTGGCGATAATTCCCGGTCTGCCGATAAATGATCTTCCGGTTACAGACCGACCATGAGTAGTTTTGAGGCATTGGAAGCCAAGTGCTTGTACCAGTTTGGGGTTGCATCGAGGAAGACGGACTGTAGAGGAAGCTTTATAAAATTAACGTGGTTTAGGGGTTTGAAAGATCGTATAGTGTTGACTGACGATGTTCACATTCAGATGTATGTAAAATGTAGCCTTAACAAGCGCAGTGACCGGGAGATTGCGTGCACCCTTTAAGATGGAGTTGATGCACTCCACAAGATTGGTGGTCATATGACCCATCGGTATCCACCATCAAATGCCAAAGCATATTGCTCACGTGGGATCCGGTCAAGCCAGTTGGTGTAAGTCTCACCCCGTTCTTTTAATCGTTGATAGCGCATCTGGTACTCTCTAATCGTCCTCGAATATCCTATGAAAAAGAAACAATCAACTATGAACACCATTCTATTCAATCGTACTTACAATAAATACAAAGTTCATTGTATTCAAACTTACCGATGTTGACGATAAGTTTCTGCAAGTAAGATGCCTTGAACTTCTTCAAAAAGTTCGACTCAATATGCCGGATACAAAACATATGGAAAGCTCTAGGAGGAGACCAAGCCCCATTACTCCGATCAATAGCTGACCTAATAGAATCGTGTCAATCAGAGATAAGTCCCACACCATCACATGTCACCACATGTTGACGCAAGTTACTCAGAAAAAAGTACCATGTATCAGAAGTCTCTCCCTCCACTATGGCAAATGCAATTAGCACGATGTTGTTATTACCATCTTGTGAGACTGCAACCACTAAACAACCCTTGTATTTTTCATACAAATGAGTCACGTCCACCTGCACCACTGGCTTGCAGTGTCTGAAGGCCCTAATACAAGGGTAATAACTCCAGAAGACTCTATGTAGTACACGGATATCAGGAACCAAATCATCCCCCTGGTACGCAGGCATTGTTTCAAAGTAAACCACTGCTGATGGCTCCTTGTGACACATGGCCTCAAACCATATGGGCAAAGCTTCATATGATGCTTCTCAACCTCTGAAAATTGACTCCATCGCCTTCTGCTTTGCTAACCAAGCCTTGCGATAACTGATGGTGTAGTTAAACTTTGACTGGACTTCAACAATGACTGATTTCACCTTTATAGACGGGTCAACCTCTACCAACGGCTTAATTGCTTCTGCAACTGTCTTGGAATCCAGTTTCGAATGGTCTTGAGAAATAGTAGACCTGGTACAAGTGTGACTACCATTGTACCTCCTTATCTCCCAACAGTACTTCTTTTGCATTTTGGTAACCCTGATCAGCCAATCACAACCACCGCCATATTATGTACATTTAGCATAGAATGTCGTCGGTTCTGACACCTCTACGGATGGTATAATCTTTCATTGCCTTGATTACTGCCTCCCTTGAACTGAATTCCATCCCTACCGTAAACTCACCATCCGCCACAATAGGAAGCTCTGCATACATTATAAGTAATACTTCATTTATTATGTATACAGTAATAAATCATTTATTACATAAACAACTGATAAACACACTTTACCATATATGATCATAATAGTCTTTTTTTTTTCGCTATTCTATCTATGCAAAGAACTACTAAATATAATTCATAATAAAGAACTATTAACTAATAAAGTAATCAAATGCTATGGTCACAAATTACAATCCACATATCACATATATTACTCATCTGACCTTATTGATCTCCTACTTCAGAGTATCACAAAGCTATCTTTCTTTACATACCTGCATTCATATATTGGGAAAACTCTGGTGCATGCATAGCCTCCAAATCCAACGACCGCATGAAAGAAGGCTCCTGAAATGGATGCGGGTTTGCTAGTGCATTTGCAACTTCCGCCACATCTGCGTTCATGGTGCCGTCAGCTTCATCTTCGTCTTCACCCGGACCAACGATCTCATAGTTACTTTCAAATTTCTCCTCGTTTTCACTATTATAATCTTCCAATTCAATATTACGGTCCGCTTCAGATTGCTCGAACTCAATATACAACTCGATGCACGACATTCGATGGGATTTTCCATATACATTGAAAACATTTTATGCATACTCGCTTCATCCATCACGTATTTGGTCTGAAATTGAACGAACCCACCAAACACATATAAAGCATACCTGTACAAAATACACGATACTCTCCAAGATATTTGAGAATCTATCTTCTCACAAATCACACCTTTCAATTCCTCAAATGACAATGTGAACGGAATAACATCTAATGGATTTTCACACACAAATTAAACTCCCTCATATGTTTGTAATAAAATTTGTCCGTAACTGTAAATTTTCAACACAACTCTATCATCCATAACACTATACGTACTTAACTACTCTCAATCTCACTAAAATCTATTCTGCAAGAATGAAGAAGAAGAATGAGAGAAGAGGAAGAACATGAACTGAGACACACGATGAAGAAATGTGGGCTTCTGTGATTTTTTTTTGTTTATGTATGCATTACAATTAAATCGAACAGACCGACCGCGTGCTATCAATTCAAATTTTTTCTGCAACACAAATCGCTGGGTCCGATTAGTGTACCCTTGGATTAAAAAAAAAATTTTCCTCCAGAAATCGGTGGGTCCGATTAGTGCACTCTTGGATTTAAAAAATTTGTCACCCAAAAATTAGTGGGTCCGATTTCATGCAAGACAAAATTCTTTCTCACACAAATCGGACCGTCCAATTTGTGTTCCTTTCTCTCTTTGCAAAAAATCGGACGGTCCAATTTCTTCTCCCCAAATTCCTAAAAATTACGCCGTCATAACAGTGTAAATCACCCCTAATCACCATAACCAGTGTAACTAACCATGATAAATCATATAAAAAAATTCTGCCTAATAATTCAAGTGTAAAATTACCGATTTACTCATATTTATTCATATAAAAATTTATACCAACTTATCATAGAATGGTAGAATGAATTTATACCATATTATTTTTTATATTTGTGTCACATCAGTAATTTTTTACATATAT
>NC_029788.2:120546922-120551915 GCF_000816755.2 Arachis ipaensis
TTTATCTGTAAATAATATAATATTTTAAATTCACGCAAGAAGATTTTAATCTTGTTATCAATACCAGTGCAATACTTTATATATAGTAGATACATTGAACAGATAAATTTACAGTTCATCAAGCCCCATACACCTTTCTGAAGAATTATCAAAAGACTCTAGAGAACTCAGTCAATAAAACCACCACCACCAATGGCGATTGGAGATCCATTCAATGAACTGCGAACTGTTTTAGGATGAAGAAAACTAATAACTCGCCCTTATAAAATGCTACGCTATGCATCTTTTTAAAAGAAAAAAAAAAAAGATTGGCTTAAAGCACTTGTTAATAATAATAATAATAATCGTTAGAAACAAGAAACCAAACTAAAGAAAGTGTTTTTGTGTATTATTCAGATTGATCAAGAATACAATATACAAGGGGTATATATAGGTGCCAGAAGAATCAAAGTAATAAAGGCATAGAATCCTACAATTAATACACAAATATGCTATATAAATATAAACGATACTAACTGATCTAAAATGATTCTAATGATTCTCTAACATCCCCCCTCAAACTCAAGTGGGAGCTAAGAAGGATACCAACTTGAGTTTGGATAACAAAGTCTGGAAACGAGTCGGGTGATGAGCTTTCGTGAAGATATCAGCAATCTGATCCAGTGTTCCAACAGCAATGAGACGAATAGCATCAATAAGGATACGTTGCCTAACAAAGTGACAATCAATCTCAATGTGTTTGGTGCGTTCATGAAAGACATCATTATGGGCAATCTGAATAGCACTGCGGTTGTCACAAAAAACATCAGTGGGAGACGACTGAGGAGCACACAAATCTTCGAGAAGCCAACGAATCGAGATAACCTCAGCAGTGGTGTCAGCGAGGGCACGGTACTCAACTTCTGTGCTTGATCGAGCAGTGAACGTTTGCTTCTTAGCATGCCAAGAAATGAGAGCGTCGCCAAGAAACAAACAGTGACCAGTAGTAGAACGACAATCAGTGGGATCACCAGCCCAATCAGCATCGGAGTATGCCTGAAGGGACAAAGAAGAATGGGCAGAAAAATAAAGGCCATGAAATAAAGTGCCTTTGATGTAGCGAAGAGTGCGAAGAACTGCCGCATAGTGAGTAGTACGAGGAGCTGACAAGAACTGGCTAAGTACATGAACTGGATAGGCAATGTCTAGTCTGGTGATAGTTAAGTAGACGAGTCCTCCAACAAGCTGTCGATAGAGAGTAGGATTATCCAAAACAGTGCCATCCATAGGAGTAAATCGAACATTAGGCTCAAGAGGAGTAGACTCAGTGCGACTATCGGTAATTCCGGCTCGAGCAAGAAGATCTGAAGCATATTTAGCTTGAGAGAGATAGATGCCATCATCAGTGGATATGACTTCCAGACTAAGAAAATAGCTGAGAGAACTAAGATCTTTCATCTCAAAAGTATGCTGAAGGGACGCCTTGAGATCAGAGATACCATCAGCATGATCTCCAGTAATGATCATGTCATCAACATACAGAAGTAGAAGAACAACTCCACGTTCACTTTTACGAATAAAGAGAGCATTCTCATGAGGACTGCAAGTGAAACCAAGACCGCATATGGTAGTGCTGAACTTGTCAAACCATTCACGAGGAGCTTGCTTAAGCCCATAGAATGCCTTGCGAAGTAGACAAACTTTGCCAGAAGGACAAGGATAACCTGGAGGAGGTTTCATATAGACCTTCTGTTTCAAATCTCCATTAAGAAATGCATTCTTCACATCCATCTGACTGAGAGACCATCTTTTGACCGCAGCAATGGCAAGAAGAGCTCGAACAGATGTGAGACGAGCGACAGGAGCAAAAGTCTCTTCATAGTCAATACCATACTCTTGCATACAACCCTGAGCAACCAATCGTGCCTTATAATGGTCAATAGAACCATCAGAGCGAGTCTTGATCTTGTATACCCATTTGCTTTCCACAATTTCCTGATTTGAAGGAGAATCAACCAAGTCCCAGGTGTGTGCTTTTTCAAGTGCCTGTATTTCTTCCTGCATTGCTTGTTGCCAATTTGGATTTGTGGAGGCTTCTCTGAATGACTTAGGTTCATGTTGATGAAGAATAGTAGAAAAACAATGATAATCAAGAAGATGAGGAGGTGGATTTCTCACCCTGGAACAGCGAGTGGAAGAAGGAGGCATGACGGGAGGAGTAGGAGCGTCGTTTGGTCCGGAATCATTGGAAGATGGAAAAGGCGGAGGAACAGGAAGCTGTGGAGGGTGACTCGAGATAGAACCTATAGAATCATCACTAGAAAAAAGGTCAACATTGGGGTTAGTGAAAAAAGGTGACTGAGTAGGAGAAATAGACTCAAAGGAGGAGAACCGAGAAAACATGTGATGCTCCCAGAAGACAACATGACGAGATATACGAATACGTTTAGAGAGAGGATCCCAACAACGATAACCCTTGTGTTCAGTGCCATAACCAAGGAAACAACACATACGAGCCCGAGGTTCAAGTTTACTATGTTCATGAGGCTGAAGAAGAACAAAACAGACACAACCGAAAACTCGAAGAGAACTATAATCTGGGGAGGTACGATAAAGACGCTCAAAGGGAGTAATATTACCAAGAACAGAAGAAGGGAGTCGATTGATAACATAAACAGCAGTAAGAACAGCTTCACCCAAGTACGCTCAGGACACGAAGAAGAAAGAAGCATTGCACGAACAGAGTCAAGAATGTGACGGTGTTTGCGTTCAGCTCGGCCATTTTGTTGAGACGTACCAGGGCAAGAGAACTCAGACAAGGTACCCTGTTCTGCAAGAAAGGTTAAGAGTTTGGAATCATGATATTCCATAGCATTATCACTGCGAAAAACCTTAATGACCTTGGAAAACTGAGTTTTAATCATAGTGGCAAAGTTAATATAAATCTGAGGTAACTCATGGCGATTGGTCATCAAATAAACCCAAGTAAAGCGTGAATAATCATCAATGAAAACAACAAAGTATCGAGCTCCTCCCATAGAAGCGGTGGGAGCGGGACCCCAAACATCAGAGTGAATAAGATCAAAAGGAGAGCTTGCAAGAGAGAAATTATTGTGAAAAGATAAAGCAGGTTGTTTGGCAGTTTGACAAGAAATGCAATCAAAAGATTCATTAGGAACCTGACCCAAAACACCTTGAGACACAAGAGGACGCAATTTTCCTAAGGAGCTGTGGGCAAGACGTTGATGCCATAAGTGAAGGGTAGATGGAGAAGAAGCAGCACAGAGATTTGGTACAGGAGGAATATGAAGATTATCGACTTCAAATAACCTTCCAACCTTACGTCCAGTCCCGATGACTTGTCCCGTCCGACGATCCTGTACACGGCAACCAGAGATAGAAAAAGTGACATCAAAACCCAGATCAACAAGTTGACCAACAGAAATAAGATTAAAGTTTAAATTGGGAATAAAATAAGTATCAGGGAGATTAAGAGTCGACTGAGAGATAGAACCCTTGTGTGTTGCGTGCAAGAGGGAACCATTAGCAGTATTGACAGAAGGTCCATTTGTAGTGGTAGACAAAGATGAGAAGAGATTACGCAATGGAGACATGTGATTAAAGCATCTCGAGTCAAAATACCATTTAGAATTACCTTGAGGAGTCGAAAGAGCAGCAGGAGTATTACCAGAAAGGGAGAGAAGACGCTGAAGAAGAGACGCAATATCAGACAGAGAGATAGGAGACGGGTTGAGAGGAGCAGAGGTGGTAGATTCAAGAGTAGCATCAACAGCAGAAGCAGGCTCAGGACGTGGTGGACGAGTAGGACATGTAGTAATTAAATGTCCCGGGAGCTTGCAATAGTGGCAAAACAGCTGTGAACAATGGTAGATAATGTGACCCTTTTGGTGGCATGTGCGACATTCAACAGAAGGACAGTCGAAGAAGAGGTGTCCGGAGCGGTTACAGTTTCGACAAAAAGTACCCTGCCTGTCTGTGGCAGCAAAAACAGCGGATGTTTCCATAATAGTAGACACACAAATTAAGGAGAGGAGAGAAAAACTGCAATTTCGGAGCAGAAAATGAGAAATCCGAGGCCAGAATCAGAAAGAGCTCACCAAAAAATCTTAAGAAGAGTCCTACTGTCAGCCACGTCAGCAGCCACGTCAACAAGCAATGACACGTGGCACGGGGTGATTGGAGATGCAACCTGAGAGGCGGAAGGAGACACGCTGGCGACGAGATGGCACGCGGGTCAAGAATCGGGTCGGGTCGGGCGCGCGGGTCGGGAGCGGTCCGTCTCTCGTCTGGTTGACACGTGGGGCGTTGCTGAGCGCTGATCCAACGGCGACAAATGCTTCTGGAAGGAGAACGCCTGCAACCGGACAGCCAACTTCAAGCGGTGCGTGGCGGCGCGTCCGGTGGAGTTTGGCGGTGATTCTGGTGGCGTTAAAAACGTTGCAATGAGTTGAAGGCGACGATGGCGGTGGTGACGAACCGAAGCGGCAGGAAAGAGTTGAAAACTGAGCACAAAGTACTGCTCGGATACAAACGGACGGCGAACTTCAGACGGAGCGTGGCGGTGCGTGCGGTGGTTTCCAGTGACGAGGCTGGACTCGTTGAACTCGCAACGACGAGACGAAGGCGATGATAAGGGCGGTGACGAACCAAAGCATCTGAAAAGGGAGCAAAAGAGAGACCAAAGAACACTGTCGGAAGAGGAAAAAAAAACAAAGGACTATGAACTAATTTTCATCGAAAAAAAAAACCTAAGCTCTTGATACCATGTTAGAAACAAGAGACCAAACTAAAGAAAGTGTTTTTGTGTATTATTCAAATTGATCAAGAATACAATATACAACGGGTATATATAGGTGCCAGAAGAATCAAAGTAATAAAGGTATAAAATCCTACAATTAATACACAAATATGCTATATAAATATAAACGATACTAACTAATCTAAAATGATTCTAATGATTCTCTAATAATAATAATAATAACGACGATGATGG
>NC_029788.2:120551931-120579967 GCF_000816755.2 Arachis ipaensis
AATCTAAATTAAAAAAAATTAAAAATAGAAGAAGAAGGAAGACCGAAATAAAAAGATGAAGAAGATAGAAAAAAAAAGAGTGGATGAAGAAAAAAAAGAGAAAGGGTATGAGAGGGAAAAAAAGGTAAGGGGAAGAAGATTCAGAAAAGAGAAGAAAGAAAGAGCGAGTGAGTTTACAAGTTTATATTCCCATACTTACAATTTTAAAAGCAAATTCTTAAATTTCACAAATTGACCTTTATCAAAGTTTTAGAGAGAGATAAATAGGTCTCTGACTTTTTATCACGAAAACATTTAAGTTCTTAAAAATTAAAAAATACATTTAAATCACTGACTTTCTCAAAATAAGGACATTTAGAATCACTAGTTTAAAGAAAAGGATGGTTGCTTTAGAGATAAAAAAAAACAAATAAGATGGTATATTTGTGTTATTGTAGTTGTTCTATGTGTTACTGTTATACAATGTAGTAATTGATCAATGTCTAAAAAAAAATGTGAATGCAATTTTTTTTTTTTTGCTAATATGTGTGCTGTAATGATTAATGCCATTTAGAGTATTCATAGTCCTTGTATTTTGCAATGTCTATGAAATGCGATGAAATTTCTTAAGATAATAGCTAATCAAATACTCATGAACTAAAATTAAAGTTGTCAAATTAAACATGTAAGTCTAGAATTTCAAAAGGAAAAACAAGTTCACCAACAATGTATGTGGTTAAATGGCATGGTACCATCTAACAAGTTTAAAACAATAACAACAAAATCTTATCCCACTAGGTGGGTCGGCTACATAGATCAATCGACGCCATTGAGCTCTATCATGTGTCATGTCTACAGAAAAAACTATTTACATGTAAATTTCGTTTGACCACCTCATGGATTGTCTTTTTATGTCTTCCTCTACCTTTCACCCATTGTCCGTCTTCCATCTCATCCACCCTCTTGACTAGGTGCTCTATCGGTCTTCTTCTCACATGTCCAAACCACCTGAGATGTGATTCTACCATATTTTCCACAATAAGTGCTACTCCAACTCTCTCTCTTATATCTTCGTTCCTTATTCTATCCAATCGTATATGACCACTCATCCATCTCAACATCTTCATCTCTGCCACACTTAACTTATGTTCGTGCTCTCCTTTGGCCACCCAACGCTTTGTACCATAAAGCATAGCCGGTCTGATAACAGTGCGATAGAAATTACCTTTAAGTTTTAAAGGCACTTTTTTTTATCACATATAAAACCAGACGCACTCTACTATTTTGACCAACCTGCTTGGATCCTATGATTTACATCCTATTCAATCTCTCCATTATCTTGTATGATGCACCCAAGATACTTAAAACTTTAAACTTTTCGTAAGATGTTTTCTCCAATCTTCACCTCTGTATTAGGATTTTTCCTTCGATGGCTGAATTTATATTCCATATATTCTGTCTTGCTATAGCTTATGCGCAGACCATACACTTCTAGAGCTTCTCTCTATAAATTCAACTTCTTATCTAGGTATTTCCTTTACTCTCCCATAAGAACGATATCATCGGCAAAAATTATGCACCATGGCACAGGCTCTTGGATATGCTTTGTGAGTACTTCCAAGACTAATATGAAAGGTATGGACTTAAGGATGATCATTGGTGTAATCTTATACTAATAGAAAATTCCTCTATCACACCACCTTGAGTCTTCACACTAGTTGTAGCCTCATCATACATGTCTTTAATTGCACGAATATATGCGATCTTTACTCTCTTCCTTTCCAAAACCTTCCATAAGACCTTCCTTGACACCATATCGTACGCTTTTTCCAAATCAATAAACACCACATGTAGATCTCTTTTATTACTACGATACCTCTCCATCATCCTTCTTACAAGTATGCAGCTTCAGTAGTGAATTTGCCTGATATAAAATCTAATTAGTTCTCTGTTACTTGTGTCTCTTGTCTCAGCCTCCATTCTATCACCATTTTTCTTAATTTCATGGTATGGCTCATGAACTTGATCCTTTTATAGTTTTTGCAACTCTGTATATCCCTTTATTCTTGTAGATAGGTACCAAGGTGCTCTTTCACCACTCATCTAACATCTTCTTTGACTTTAAAATCTCATTAAAAAACTTAGTTATCAACTGATGCCTTTCTCTCCTAGGCCCTTCCAAACTTCAATTGGAATATTATTGGGTCCTACTGACCTGTCATTTTTCATCCGCTTTAGAGCCTCTTTTACCTCGATATCTCAAATCATTCGATAGTAGTCAAAGTTTTAATCTTCTTCCCTCGTGCATAACTGACCAAGGCTCGGAAGAGTGTTCTGTACTCCATTAAATAACTCGTAGAAGTAGATTTTTCACCTTTCATTGATCTTTTCATCTTGAGGCAAAACCTCTCCGTCTTTATCCTTTATTCACTCAACCTGATCCAAGTCTCCCGTTCTTTTTTCACGGCACTTTGCGATTCTATATATACCATTTTCTCTTTCTTTCAAAACTAAAGACTGGTAGAGACACTCATATGCTCTTGTTCTTGCTTTACTTATAGTCATTTTTGTCTCTTTCTTAGCCGCCTTATATTTTTCTCAATTATCTGCATTGCGGCACAAAGTTCACTCTTTAAAGCACTCCCTTTTTGCCTTTATCTTTTCTTGTACACTCGCATTCTACCACTAGGACTCCTTGTCTCTTGGTCCTATCCCTGTAGATTTACTAAAACTTTATTTTGTTGTTCTTTTAATAACTTCTGCCATCTCCCTCCACATCTCCTCCGCACTTCCATCCCCTTCCCACTTTGCCTCTTCTCCTACTCGTCTTAGGAAGTTTCTTTGTTCCTCACCTTTCGTTCGCCACCACTTCGTCCTTGGGTTCTTCGTATGATGTCTTTTCCTAAATTTTTGTTCAACGCAAAATCCATGACAAACATCCTATGTTGTGTTGTTAAACTTTCTCCCGAAATAATTTTACAATTAAAGCAAAATTTTTGGTCGACTCTCCTCAACAAGAAAAAGTCGATTTGAGAGATTGTTATGCCACTCCTATAGGTTATAAGATGTTATTCTTTCTTTTTAAAACATGTATTTGCGATGAGATGATCAAAGGTTGAGGAAAAGTCCAAAATAGTTTACCCTCGGTATTGACCACCCCAAAAACCTGGCCTCCGTGAATACTTCCATACCTAGTCACTTCTCTTCTAACAAGGCCATTTAAATCTCCTCCTAAGAAAATCTTATCTCTCAAATGTATGTCTTGGACCGAACTCTATAGATCCTCCCAAAACCTTATCTTGTGTTGCTCATCCGAACCCATTTGCGGTGCATAGGCACTAATCACGTGAAAAGTACTTCCTTCCACAACAAGTTTGATAGAGATGATCCGATCACACCGTCTTGACATCCACTACATCCTTCTTCCACTATTTATCCACGATAATATCTACTCCATTCCTATTTTTCACCTTTTCTGCATACCAAAGTTTAAATCCGAAGGTATCCACTACCTCAATGAATTTTTCTGTTAGAGTGCCTATGTTCCATGTCCTAAATCTCAACTTTCTGTCACTCTGACCTTTACCTTTACCTTTTTCTTTGTGAACTAGCTTATTTACTCTAATATGTTCATGAAAATGCGAGAATTCTTGCTCATATTAACACTACACCCAGGCACTGATGCAGCGGCTCTTGCTCATTTGACACTGCACGCAAGGTATACAACATGTTGCTTCCGGGCAACGACATAGCTTTAAATAACGTCTTTGATTCATGTCATAAAAATTTGACTAAGTTTTTATGTTGGCTATCGAAGGTCTAACACAATCCTCCTCCTTTATCCGTGTTTGGGACCAGCTATGTACAGCAGGTGTAGCATAGGTGAAGTTACCATTTAACAAGTTTACTTTGACAAAAAACAAGCAACACAAAATAAGTAACATAAAAGGCAGTTCTCAAGTTTGCCTTAAACTATTACAAAACACACATTTAGCCTAAAGAACACAGAGACAAAATTCTTCACTTCTTTGTAGGAGTTACTGCTGCCAATGTCTCCTTCGATGTCGATGCACTTGCTGTTTCTAATGATGCAGGATACTTAGTCTATGCTGTGGCTTGAGAATTGTATGGGAGTGGACCTTGGCCGAGTGGAGCAAGCGGCCTGAAGATTTTCTGCTTTGACATAAACTTGGATGGATTCAATTGAGCTCTTTTTTGGTGCCACGGATGGAGCTTTGGCAAGAGTCTTAAATGAAGTGTTTAATGTAAGGACCCCGGCTATATATGAAGGAGGTGGATGTATTAAGTTTCTCTGAAACTTCAACTATATCAACTAGTCTATCACTCTTTTTATCAGTAGTATCAATAATCTCAGGATCATCCACAGGGTGGTCAAAGTAAATATAGAACTTATCCGTCTTAAAATTTTTCATTTTATTCTTGGTGCGCAAAACTGGCTCCGCACGTTTCGCACAGATAGACCGGCAAGTATACCAGGTCGTCCAAGTAATACCTCAGGTGAGTGAGGGTTGATCCCATGGAGATTGTTGGTTTGAGCAAGCAATGGTTACTTTGCAGATCTTAATTAGGCGGATAGAAATAATAGTTTGTCACAGAAAACGCATAAAATAGAATAAATAAATAAAATGTTACTAGATAGATGAGAAATCAATGGTATGAGAACAGTTGAGGCTTTAGAGATGCTTTGTCTTTCTGGATTAACTTTTCTCACTGTCTACTTCAATTACTTTCTGATTCATTCAATGGTAGCCGTAAGTGATTAACTCATGTCCTCTCATCAAGCCACCTCTAGGTTTTTCACTGTAGCAGAAGATGAAGCTCTAATTAATCCATTCCCCTTCATGATCCTACTCAAGGTGCCACAGACAAGGCAGATCTTCCGGATCAGGGAACGCTGCTTCTCAGACTCTAGCCTTAGCGCCACAGAGACCTCACTTACCCACGGTCAACGAGATTTCATGTCACGTATCCAAAGTTGCCTAGGTACTCTATTGGAATCCGCAATGCAACCTCTAGCTTTGGTTCAACGCTATCTGGGTTAGGAATCGCACGGAACCCATGTAGAACAAGGGTGATTGTCACGGGTCACCCTCAATTCATGAGATGAAGAACGAGAATGCATAAGAGAATAGAATCAGACATATTGAACTAGAATAGTAATATTATTAATCCATAAAACTCAGCAGAGCTCCTAACCTTAACTTTAGAAGATTAGTGACTCATACTATACATAATGCTGTTCGAAAATAAAATGGGGGAGGAAGAAGATCAAAAGTTCTTAAACAAGGGTGATCTCCTCCTATATATACTAATCTGCTAACTAAGAATTACAGAAAATAAGATAAACTAGTCTTGTAGTGCAAAAATCCACTTTCTGGGCCCACTTGGTGAGTGTTTGGGCTGAGCTAAGGGTGTCTCCACGTGCTAGGACTCCTTAGGGGCATTGAACGCTGGCTTGGAACTCCCTTTTGGGCGTTGGACGCCAGCTGCTTCCCTGTGGGCGCGCCAGGAATGGGCAAGTGGCTGGCGTTGAACGCTAGTTTTGGGTCTTCATTTCCAAAGGAAAGTATGAACTATTATATATTTCTGGAAAGACCTGTATGTTAGCTTTTCATAGCCATTAAGAGCGTGCCATTTGGACTTTTGTAACTCCAGAAAATCTCCTTCGAGTGCACGGAGGTCAGATCCTGACAGCATCTGTAGTCCTTTCTCGGACTTTTGCTCAAACTCCTCAATTTCAGCCAGAAAATACCTGAAATCACCATAAAACACACAAACTCAAAGTAGAATCGAAAAATGTGAATTTTGCACTAAAACCTATGAAAACATAATAAAACTTAAGCAAAACATAACAAAAACTATATGAAAATGATGCCAAAAAGCGTATAAAATATCCGCTCATCAGAACACCAAACTTAAATTGTTGCTTGTCCCCAAGCAACCAAAAACAAAGTAGGATTAAAAAGAAGAGAAGGATACAATAAATCTCAGAATTCTCAATGAAGCTCAATTTCAATTAGATGAGCGGGACTAGTAGCTTTTTGCTTCTGAATAGTTTTGGCATCTCACTTTCCTTTGAAGCTCAATAATTGACATCTTTAGGAATTTAGAATCCAGATGATATTATTGACTCTTCTAGTTCATTTATTTTTTATTCTTGAACACAGCTTCTTTAGAGTCTTGGCCGTAACCCTAAGCACTTTATTTTCCAGTATTACCACCGGATACATAAATGCCACAGACAGTTTAACTGCGTGAACCCCTTAGGATTGTGATTCAGCTTTGCTAGAATCCCCAGCCAATGGTGTCTAGAGTTCTTAAGCACACTCTTTTCTTTGAATGACGACTTTAACTGCTTAGTCTCAAGTTTTTCACTTGACACATTCACATCACAAGCATATAGTTAGGGAAGCAGCTCATTTGAACTGTTCAGGCCAAGATTTTTCTTCTTTTAGGCCCTCCTAACCATTGATGCTCAAAGCCTGGGATCCTTGCTCTTGCCTTTTAGTTTTAAGATCTATTGGCTTTTTGCTCTTGCCTTTTGGTTTAAAGAGCTATTGAATTTTTCTTATTTTTATTTCTTTTCTGCTTGCTTTTTTTTCGCATATATATTCTTTTTTTTCGCATGCTGCTTTTTTTACTTCAAGAATCAATTTTTAAATTTTTTAGATTACCAATAATACTTCACTTTCATCATCATTCTTTCAAGAGCCACAATTCTTTACTCCAATATCAAGTATGCACTGTTTATTCATACATTCAGAAACCAAAGCAATGCCACCACATCAAATAATTGAAATATTCTTAATATATAACTCGAAATTCATGCATCTTACTTCTCTTTTTCAAATAAAATTTTTCTTTTAAGCAAGGTGAGAGATGAATGGAATATTTCATAGTTTTAAGACATAAAGATGATCATGCACTAGAAACAGACAATAGAACAAAATACATGGAAAACAGAAAAATAACATAGGCAACAGGGGATTAAGGGAACGAATCCACCTTAGTGATGGCGGCTGCTACTCCTTCTGGAGGACCTAATGGAGTGCTTGATTTCTTCTATGTCATGCCTCGGCCTCTGTTGTTCTTCCCTCATAACTGTTTGTTCTTCCCTCATGGCTCTTTGATCTTCTCTTATGTCATGGAGGACGGTGGAGTGCTCTTGATGTCCCATCCTTAGTTGAGCCATACTGGAGCTCAATTCTCCTAGAAAAGTGTGCAATTGGTCCCAATAGTCTTGGGGAGAAAAATGCATCCTTTGAGGCTGATAAAACACTATTTTATGGTTTATTTTGTATTGAATTGAGTGGATTTTATCCATTATTCTCACACTTATGCATATAATTCGCATGTTTTACATTTTCCTTCCTAATTTTTGTGCTATGGTTGAAAACATGCTTCTTTGGCTTTAAATTCACTAATTTTAATCTTCTCTTATTACCATTCGATGCTGTGATATGTTTGTTAAGTGTTTTTAGGGTTTATAGGGCAGAAATGGCTTAGAGGATGAAAAAAAAGCATGCAAAAGTGGAAAAAATACAAGAAATTGAAGTTTTGATAATCTGGTAGCATCGCGCACGCATGGACGACGTGTACGCATGACCGGTGCAACAGACATACGACGCGCACGCATGGCTGACACTTACACGTGGTCAGTGAAAAGTCCATCGACATGTACGCGTGACTGACACGTACGCGTGACAGAGCGTCACGTGCTGCATTATACAGAATTCCTTGGAGGTAATTTCTGGGCTGTTTTTGACCCAGTTTCAGGCTAAAAAATACAGAATAGAGGCTGCAGAGTGGAGCATGAAGGGAAATCATTCACTAACTTTCATTCACACAATTTTAGATTTTAGATGTAGATTTCTAGAGAGAGAGGCTCTCTCCTCTCTCTAGGTTTTAGGGTTTTTAGTCTTGTTCCTTCTCAAATTCAGATTTCTACCTTACTTTAATTTAGCTTTCTTCTACTTTTATTTGTTCTAGTACTTTAGTTATCTATTTCTATCATTGATTCCTTTATGTTGCTAATTTAGTTTATGAATTATTCTTGTTTTCTTTAATCTATATTAATGCAAGTTATGTTTTCATGTTTATGATTGCTTCTTTCTTCATTTGTTATTATTGATTCCTTGCAATTGTTGGTCTTAGATTTTACATTCTCTTATTTCTTTTCTATGGTTTTATTTTGTGTCTTCCAAGTGTTTGATAAAATGCTTGAGTGGATTTTAATTTAGATTTTTATGTTCTTGACTTGGATTGATTATTTAGAGACTCTTGAGTTATCAAAAGTCTTTTGTTGATTGGTGATTGAAGATTGCCGGTTAGCTTGAACTTCACCAAAGCTAGTCTCTCACTATGAGTTGACTAGGACTTGTGAACTCAAGTTAATTGTATGCACTTAACCTTCCTCCATTGGTTAGAGGTTAACTAAGTAAAGGCAATTCACATTTACCATCACAATTGATGATGATAATAAGGATAGGACTTCTAATTCTCAATCCTTGCTAAGAGCTTTCTTAGTTATTAGTTTATTTTCTCGTTATTTTACTTTCTTGTTTCTTATTACAAAACCTAAAAATATACTTTCCTATAACCAATAATAAACTACACTTCCCTGTAATTCCTTGAGAGACAACCTGAGGTTTGAATACTTTGGTTAATTTTATTAGGTTTGTATTTGTAACAAACAATCTAAACGTTGATTGAGGTTTAATTGTCGGTTTAGAACTGTACTTGCAACAACGTGATATTTGTGTGAAAATCTTTACCGACATTTTTCTACCCATCAGAGGCATCTCAGGGATTTCTTGTTGAGGCATCTCTACATGCTCTTGTTGTGGTCCATGTGCTGGCTCTCTAATTTGCTCCATCCTTCTTTTAGTGATGGGCTTGTCCTCCTCAATAGAAATATCTCTTTCTATGAAAATTCCAATTGAATTGCATAGATAACAGATAAGGTGGGGGAATTCCAACCTTGCTAAGGTGTAAGGCTTTTAGCTTTCTTGTACAACTCTTGAGGTATTACCTCATGTACCGCCACCTCACTCCTAATCATGATGCAATGAATCATGATGGCTCTGTCAATGGTCACTTCTGACTGATTGCTAGTAGGGATGATAGAGTGTTGGATAAATTTCAACCATCCTCTAGCTACGGACTTGAGGTCAAGCCTTCTCAGTTGGATAGGCTTGCCTTGAGCATCCCTCTTCCACTGACCTCCTTCCACACAAATATCTGAAAGGACTTGGTCCAGCCTCTGGTCAAAATTGACTCTCCTAGTGTAAGGATGTGGGTCTCCTTGCATTATTGGCAAACGGAGCACCAACATTACACTTTCCGGGCTGAAATCCAAGAGACACTCTCGGACCATGGTATGCCAATTTTTGGGATTTGGGTTCACGCTTGTATCATGGTTTTTCGTGACCCATGTATTGGCATAGAACTCTTGTACCATCACGATCCCAATTTCCGGGATAGGATTGGTTAGGACTTCCCAAACTCTCCTCCAAATTTCTCTTCAGATCTCCGGGTACTCATTCTTTTTGAGCCTAAAGGGGACTTTAGGAATCACCATTTTCTATACTACTTTATAGAAGTGGTCTTGATGAGCTTTGGTGATGAATCTCTCCATCTCCCAAGATTCGGAGGTGGAAGCAACAGCTTTTTCTTTCCTTTTTTAGAGGATTCTCCGACTTTGAGTGCCATAAGTGGGAATGGAAAGCAAAAAGCAAGGCTTTTCCAACACCAAACTTAAGAGCTTTGCTCGTACTCGAGCAAAATATGAAGAAAAGAGTAGAAGAAGAAGAGAATAGGGGAGATGGAGGGAGAGAGCGGTTTCGACCAAGTGGGGCTTTTCGTGTATGAATGGTGTGTGTATGAAGGGTAGGAAAAAAGGATATTTGTAGGAGTGGGATAGGTTGGGGTTCGAATGAATGGGTGGAAATTAGATGGAAAATTTTGAATTTGAAGTGGGTGGGGGTTGGTGGGTGTTAAGATGATTTTGGGAAGGGATATAGATGTGATTGGGTTAGGGTTCATAGGGAAGAGTATGTGGAAAAAAGTGAAAGTAAATGAGAGAAGAAGGCGGGGTAGGTGGAGATTCTGTGGGATCCATTGGTCCTAAGAGGCTAGAAAATTCGAATTTCCTGCCCCCTTGTGGGCGTTGAATGCCCAGCTCTTGCTCCTGGCTGGCGTTCAACGCCAACTATGTGCTCCTCTTGGGCGTTGAACACCCATTAGGGTGCTCCTTCCTGGCGTTCAAAGCCAGGTCTCTCCCCTGGCTGGCATTCAACACCAGCTTCATGCTCTCTGGCTGGCGTTCAACGCCAGCAATGCTGCTCCTTATGAGCGTTGAATGCCCACTTTGGCCTCCCTGGCTGGCGTTCAACGCCAGCAAAGGACCTACTCTAGGGTGTTCTATTTCCGGCTCTGGCTGTTTCTATTTCTGTTCTAACTACTGCACATGATCACAAACTTAAACAAATATGAAAATTAAACTGATATAACTGAAATAAACTTAATGAAAAACAGGAATAACTTTTAATTATGGTTAGGTTGCCTCCCAATAAGCACTTCTTTAACGTCGCTAGCTTGATGGTTAGCTCCTTATAGAGATGGATAGGGGCTCAGAATTTTGCCCCTTACAGTAAACTTCTTGCCTATACTCTCATGGATGAGCTCCACATGCTCTAGAAACAAGATCTTGTTCACTGTGTGCAGAATGACTGGATTGTCAGTGAAGACAACTCTCATGCCAGGTGAGAGGCCTTCAGTGGGGATCTTCTTGTCCCTCCAGCCTTTGTGTACTTTCTTCTTAGTACCTTTATTCTCAGTGCTTGATGATGGCTGCCCAATACCAAACTTAGAATTGGTATCTGGGGCTCTGTATAAATTTGCACTGAGAGAGAGGGTTAGAACACTAGGTGTTGCACAACTATCTCTCTTTTGTCAGAGGGAGAGTTAGGGTTAGGCATCTTGAACAAGATATAGTCCTCCTATAACTGTAGAATCAGCTCTCCCTTTGCTACATTAATGATGGCATTGGCAGTGGCTAGGAAGGATCTTTCAAGGATGATGGATTCATCCTCTTCCTCCCCAGTATCTAGGATTATGAAGTCAGCAGGGAAGTAAAGGTCTTCAACCTTCACCAAGACATCCTCTACCAGTCCATAAGCCTTTTTCATGGACTTGTCTACCATCTCTAGTGATATTCTTGCAGCTTGTACCTCAAAGATTCCTAGCCTCTCCATTACAGAGAGAGGCATGAGGTTTATGCTTGACCCTAGGTCATACAGAGCCTTATCAAAGGTCATGGTACCTATGGTGCAAGGAATTAAGAAGCGTCTGGGATCCAGCTTCTTTTGAGGTAACTTCTGCTGAGCTCTCTGGCTGGCGTTCAACGCCAGCAATGCTGCTCCTTATGAGCGTTGAATGCCCACTTTGGCCTCCCTGGCTGGCGTTCAACGCCAGCAAAGGACCTACTCTAGGGTGTTCTATTTCCGGCTCTGGCTGTTTCTATTTCTGTTCTAACTACTGCACATGATCACAAACTTAAACAAATATGAAAATTAAACTGATATAACTGAAATAAACTTAATGAAAAACAGGAATAACTTTTAATTATGGTTAGGTTGCCTCCCAATAAGCACTTCTTTAACGTCGCTAGCTTGATGGTTAGCTCCTTATAGAGATGGATAGGGGCTCAGAATTTTGCCCCTTACAGTAAACTTCTTGCCTATACTCTCATGGATGAGCTCCACATGCTCTAGAAACAAGATCTTGTTCACTGTGTGCAGAATGACTGGATTGTCAGTGAAGACAACTCTCATGCCAGGTGAGAGGCCTTCAGTGGGGATCTTCTTGTCCCTCCAGCCTTTGTGTACTTTCTTCTTAGTACCTTTATTCTCAGTGCTTGATGATGGCTGCCCAATACCAAACTTAGAATTGGTATCTGGGGCTCTGTATAAATTTGCACTGAGAGAGAGGGTTAGAACACTAGGTGTTGCACAACTATCTCTCTTTTGTCAGAGGGAGAGTTAGGGTTAGGCATCTTGAACAAGATATAGTCCTCCTATAACTGTAGAATCAGCTCTCCCTTTGCTACATTAATGATGGCATTGGCAGTGGCTAGGAAGGATCTTTCAAGGATGATGGATTCATCCTCTTCCTCCCCAGTATCTAGGATTATGAAGTCAGCAGGGAAGTAAAGGTCTTCAACCTTCACCAAGACATCCTCTACCAGTCCATAAGCCTTTTTCATGGACTTGTCTACCATCTCTAGTGATATTCTTGCAGCTTGTACCTCAAAGATTCCTAGCCTCTCCATTACAGAGAGAGGCATGAGGTTTATGCTTGACCCTAGGTCATACAGAGCCTTATCAAAGGTCATGGTACCTATGGTGCAAGGAATTAAGAAGCGTCCGGGATCCGGTTTCTTCTGAGATAACTTTTGCTGAACCAAGGCATTGAATTCCTTGGTGAGCACGGGAAGTTCTTCTTCCAATGTCTCTATGCCAAATAGCTTGGCATTCAGTTTCATCAGAATTCCTAGGTACCGAGCAACTTGCTCTTCCCTAGTTTCCTCTTCCTCATCAAAGGAGGAGTGGTGCGTGATAGAAGTTAGACCAATTAAGAGATTTTTAATAAGAGAACAGCGTTGCAAGTATAGCCTTTAACCAGCTAAAATCCGCCTCACCAATTTAAAAAGGGTGTCACAAAATTTAGAAATAAAAATACTGGGAATATGAATCCCAGGTCATCTCCCAACGAGTTGCACGAAAGGATGCTATTTTATTAATTAGGAATTTTCCGAGAGTTTTGAGAGTTGAATAATGAGCAATTAAATAATTATAAATTAAAGCAATAAAAACTAAGAATGATTATTAATATTCTAAATAAAAAGCCTTGACTGGGGGAATGATTAATTAGAAGTTCTATCCTTGTTGGGGTCTCTTAAGTGTAGTATAAAAAAGGTTGTTGTTTTCACTTAGTTAACCCTTACTAAATAAAGGAAATTCAAGTGATTAAGCTAACCCTTATTCGCAAATCATAATCCTCTCCCTTAAGAAGGTCTAGCGTTAGTAAATACAGAACTAGCCAACAATTTCCAATTTAATCAACACTTAAGCATTCCAACTCAAGTGCCTCCTCTTAATCAACCCCCATGTCAAGTTTGGAAATTTACTCTATTGACATGAATATAACGCTCATAAAAATATAAGAAGAAGACATAATAAATTAAATAAAATAGAGATTGAAAATTAATTAAAAGTAAAAGTAATCCTCTTTATCAACAATCCATGAAAATAATCCAATTGTAACTCTAAATAAAGTAAATAAGGATATGGAAGAGTAAGGGACAAAGTAAACAAACTAGAATAATATCTTCAATGGAGGTGATGACTCTTCAATATCCAAAAGCAAAAGTAATAAATGTAAAGTGAACCTAGAGGAAGAGTAATCCTTTCTAGATTTAGATCTAAAAAAACCTAAAACTATCCTAATGAGAATATGTCTATTGTGTCTAAGATGTGTATCTAATCTCCTCTTGAGTCTCTGCATGTTCCCTGGCTTTATTCTGTGTTTCTGGGCCGAAAACTGGGTCAAAACGCGGCCCGAAATTGCCCCCAGTGTTTTCTGTTAATTCTGCAGATCGCGCAGGTCACGCGTACGCGTCAGTCACGCGTTCGCGTCATTCAGCGATTTTCCTAGTCACGCGTACGCGTCGTCCATGCGTTCGCATCATTTGGGCAGACTCCAATCCGCGCGTACGCGTCAGGCACGCGCACGCGTCGCTGCATTTTTTTCATTCCGCGCACTCGCGTGAGCCATGCGCGCGCGTCCGTGTTCGCTGGTCATCTCCTTAGTTTCTTGTTTTCCTTCCATTTTTGCAAGCTTCCTCTCCATTCTCTAAGTCATTCCTGCCCTATAAAGCCTGAAACACTTAACACACGGATCACCGCATTGAATGGTATAAAGGAGAATTAAAATATACTAATTAAAGATCTCTAGGAAGCAAGTTTTCAACCATAAACAATACTAGGAAGGAATTATAAAATCATGCAATTAGTATGAATAAGTGGGTGAAGACTTGGTGAAACCACTCAATTAAACACAAGACAAACCATTAAATAGTGGTTTATCAACCTCCCCACACTTAAACATTAGCATGTCCTCATGCTTAGCTTAAGGAGATAAAATAAATGAGTAGGGAAAAGTAAGACTCATGCAATGCAATGCAACCTATGTATATGAATGCAAAAATGATTTTGTCTACTTAGTTAAAAATAAATAAGTTCTTTCAAGACAAAAATAAATCAAATTCCACTAACTCAAATTATACAATAAAAGCAAGTAAACTCGTAGGAAGACAGCTTATGAAAGCAGGAAACATAGAATTTAAGTATTGAACCCTTACTGATGGTGTATATGCACTCTAGTCACTCTAGTGTATAGGGTAATCACTCTACTCTTCTCTAATCATGCTTTATAAACCTTGTTCTTCACCTAACCAGTCAACAAGTATTTAATGTACCAATACAAACATCATGAGGTCTTTTCAAGGTTGTAATGGGGCCAAGGTAAAGGTGAGGGTATATATGGCTAAGTGAGCTATAAATTGAATCCTTGATTATCCTAAGCTATCACCTAACATATATACTCTTATTTTTTTCTTAAATCATCCTTAACTACCCAAAATTCTCCCACTTTTGTTTTACATACTCATGCATCAACTTTTTCTCTTAACTTGTATCACATATGCATTATTTTTATTGAACTTAACTTAGCATTGGGGTAATTTTGTCCCCTTATTTATTTATCTAATTTCTTATTTACTTGAATATTTTTAGATTTTTTTTAAACAGTAAAATAAACATAGCTTATCAATGCACATAGATTTATAATTTTTCTAGTTTCACATGAGTAGGTACCCAAATTCCCAACATTTTATCATGACACATTCCCTTATTAACCAATGTTCCCACAGTTTCCCACACTTAATTGATACACACTTTCTATCTTAAGCTAACCAAAGATTCAATTTGGGGTATTACTTATTTTTCTCCTTAAGGCTAGTAATGTGGTAGAATATAGAATAAATAGGATTTAAAAGGGCTCAAAGTGGCTAACAAAGGTGATTGAAAGGGTAGGCTATTTGGGGTAAGTGAGTTAATAAAATAATGGACTCAATCATATGCATGCATATAACACATTAAATATTGGACATATAGGATGGAACAAAATATAGATCACAATCATAGAGAAGCAAACACATAAGAATAAAATATTTATGGTAAAATAGTGTAACCATTCCATTAAGCTCAAGTCTCAGGTTGTGTGTTCTAGCTTTTAACTATGTTCCAAATACAACTTCCAAACAAGTTTAACACAAAAATTTTGGTTTAAATTAGTGAAAATTTTCAAAAATAGAGTTTCAAAAAGAAACTTATTATTTTCTATCCAAATAGAACATGCATGCAAATAACCTATGCAATTTATCCTATCCTAACAAAAGAAAAATTAACTAAATATCCTATTTTATTGGTGTTTAAGGAAGCGAAATTACCTCCGGAAGTCAGGTACTGACCGATCTCCCCACACTTAAAGCTTTGCACCGTCCTCGATGCCATTTGTCAGGAACAATGGGGGGCTGGTAGCAGCATCTCCACAATCGGGACCGTCATGGCTTCCTGTGCTGGTAAATGAAGTGGAGTCCGGGGTGTCTGGGTCTTCTTTAGGTGGGTGGTGACCAACAAGTAGCTCCTTGAGGTATGTAAATCGGTGCTTGTTAAGGCGCTCTCTTTGCTTTCCTTTCCGGTCAAGCCGGTCTAATCTCTCAAGTATTTGATGGAGCAGTTGGTTTGTTGAAGGTGCTTGTGATGTGGAAGGAGTAGGAATATCCTCGGCCGGTTCTGCAGGCCGGCTGGTAGTGGCTGCTGGAGGTCTGATATACTTCCCTTTAGGGACTATCTGATCATCTCGTGGAATCATGGCCTTGGTGTCTCCAATTCTGTAGGAGACTCCGGCTGCCGAGCTAAGATCTGAAACTAAGGCGGAAAAAGGTAGGTTGCCCACAATCTGTACGTGTCCCATAGCATGCCAAATGTGTCTTGGTAAATTAAGGTGCTGGTCTGTAAGGATACACCAGAGTAGAATAACCATGTTTGCAGCGAATGAGGACTCGTGAGTGCTTGGAAAGACGTAATGAGACATAATCTGTGCCCACACTCGAGCCTCCAAGGTGAGTGCTGAAGCCAATATGCTCTTAGGTCGAGATCGATGGTATCCATAGATCCATCTGCTGCCAGGTTGTGCTATAACTCTGAGAACGGCGTCCCAGTCATATTGGTATGTCTGGCATTTGAATGAGGCTTATTGGAATGCGTCCAATCCTTCTAGAGCAGGGGGAAGATCTAAAGCTCGTTGAATGGCCTCTTCTGTTATGGGTACTTGCTTCTGACGGACATAGACAGACTGCATGGTTGGCATGTGAAAATTGGAGTAGAATTCAACTACCCATGAAAGATTAACCTGCCATGACTGTCTCCGTAGGAATCTCCATTGTCTTCGTTCAATTCGCGGCTCAACAAATTCAACAATGTTGGTCGGAAGGATGAGAAGGTACTCATTGTTATAATTCCTCTCTGCCAGGATAGGGAACATCTGCTCACAGTAGCGATTAGGGAATCGCGCAGTGTCCTTTGCTGGGAAAGCTTTCTCTTTTTCATCGACCTTGATGATCCTCTTGATTCGTTTTGTTGAGGGCTTTACTGCTGTTGAAGATGGTTCTGCCACTAGTGCTCTCTTTTTTTCTTTCCTTGCTGGTGGTTTGGGAGTAGCTTTCTAATGAGCGGATAATTTGTACGCTTTTTGCCATTATTTTTAGTATGTTTTTAGTATATTTTAGTTAGTTTTTATTCAAAAATCACATTTCTGGACTTTACTATGAGTTTGTGTGTTTTTCTATAATTTCAGGTATTTTCTGGCTGAAATTGAGGGACCTGAGCAAAAATCTGATTTAGAGGCTGAAAAACGACTGCAGATGCTGTTGGATTTTGACCCACCTGCACTCAAAGTGGATTTTCTGGAGCTACAAAAGCCCAATTGGCGCGCTCTTAATTGCGTTGGAAGGTAGACCTCCTGGGCTTTCCAGCAATATATAATAGTTTATACTTTGCCCGAGATTTGATGGCCCAAACCGGCGTTCCAAGTCAGCATAAAAATTCTGGCGTCAAAACGCCAGAACTGGCATAAAAGCTGGAGTTAAACGCCCAAACTGGCACAAAAGCTGGCATTTAACTCCAAGAAAAGCCTCTACATGTGAAATCTTCAATGCTCAGCCCAAGCACACACCAAGTGGGCCCGGAAATGGATTCTGTATCATTTACTCATTTCTGTAAATCCTAGGCTACTAGTTTTCTATAACTAGGACCTTTTGCTATTGTATTTGGACACCTCGTGACACTTTACACGTTTCATATTGTATTCTCTACGGCATGAGTCTCTAAACCCCATGGTTGGGGTGAGGAGCTCTGCTGTGTCTCGATGAATTAATGCAATTACTACTGTTTTCCATTCTATCACGCTTGTTCCTATTCTAAGATATTCACTCGCACTTCAACTTGATGAATGTGATGATCCGTGACACTCATCATTATTCTCACCTATGAACGCGTGCCTGACAACCACCTCCATTCTATCTGCAATAGCTTGAGTGCATATCTCTTGGGTTTCTAATCTAAGATTAGAACCTTCGTGGTATAGGCTAGAATTACTGACGGCCATTCCTGAGATCCGGAAAGTCTAAACCTTGTCTGTGGTATTCCGAGTAGGATATGGGAAGGGATGACTGTGACGAGCTTCAAACTCACGAGTGCTGGGCGTAGTGACAGATGCAAAAGGATCAATGGATCCTATTCCAACATGAGTGAGAACCGACAGATGATTAGCCGTGTGGTGATAACGCATTTGGACCATTTTCACTGAGAGGACAGATGGTAGCCATTGACAACGGTGATCCACCAACATACAGCTTGCCATGGAAGGAGCCTTGCGTGCATGAAGAAGAAGATAGTAGAAAAGCAGAGATTTAGAAGATAGAGCATCTCCAAAACCTCAACCTGTTCTCCATTACTACAAAACAAGTATTTATTTCATGTTCTTTTACTTTTTACAATTAAATCTGAGAATTATTGATATCCTGACTAAGAATTACAAGATAACCATAGCTTGCTTCAAGCCGACAATCTCCGTGGGATCGACCCTTACTCACGTAAGGTATTACTTGGACGACCCAGTGCACTTGCTGGTTAGTTGTGCGGAATTACAAAAGTGTGATTGTGATTTCGTGCACCACTTTCTCTTTACCCTTTTTGGTGGCCATCCTGAAAAGGGAAATAGAAAGTACTATGTAAAGCTAAGGGTTCGAGCAAGGGAGAGAATAGTATAGGTGATAATTAATGAACGGTTAAGAAGGATGTCGTTAACACATGGTCATGACTACATGTGAAACGTTCATCAATGGATATATAGCAAGTGCATGTGATGGCAAATAAATGCAAGATGTTTATTGGCATGCCGGCAAAGGCATGAGTAGCATAGATCAAGCATTAAATGTCCAAGTTAGATTATCAACCCTTTCAAACTAACAATCTGTTTGTATTGATAATTATATTTAATCAGTAAAATATAAAAAGGGTTTTGTAAAAAGCAGGCTTTAGAGTAGTAGAGTAAAATAATGTGCAATGCCATACGGGCTTTTTCACAAACACATAGCATGCATGGTAAAGATGTTATGGAAAGTATTAATTTGAACATGCAAGTAACCCTTTAGGAAGTAATATTAATTGTCAAACAATTCCACAATAACTCACAAGCAAAATATAGAAGTAAATAATCACCCAATTAAATTTCTAACACCAATTAAAAGAATGAAGAAAAAGAAAGAAAAAAGAAAATATAGATAATGAAAGTAAAAAGAAAAAGAAAAAGAAAACATAAAAAAAATAATAAAAGAAAAGTAAAGAGGGAAGAAAGAAAGAAAAGAACCTTGATAATGAAAGTGAAAAATAAGGGATGAGAAAATAAAAAGTGAGAAAGAATAAAGAGGGAAGAAGGTAGAAGAAAGAAATAAGAAGGGAAAGAAAATATTTAGATTTGGGAAAGAAAAGATAAGATATCTTGGCTGATTTGGATAAGCTGTGCGTCGCATGTGACGCGGACGTGTTGGTCACACGATCGCGTGGTGGGCGATAAGTTCAGGTGACGCGGACGCGTGGGTCATGCGATCGCGTGACCTGATTTGTGCTATTGGCGCGAGTGCAGCCTCGCGTACGCACAACTTTTTGTTTTATACGCATTTTGCCAAAAATCTGGGTGACGCGGACGCGTGGGGGACGCGATCGCGTGAGTGGCCATATTTTGAAAATGACGCGGACGCGTGGGGCATCCATTCGCGTGATAGGGATTCTACTTCCAGCATCATTCCAGCCCCACTCCATCATATCTTGCTGCCATATACCTCTTTTACGTCAATTTTTAGGGCCACGCGTGCGCGTGGGTGACGCGGACGCGTGGGAGGCTATTTTCAAAATGACGCGGCCGCGTCAGCGACGCTGTCACGTGGGCATAGTTGTGCCTAAAGCACGCCTCCAGCCACGCTTTCGCGTGACTCTCTGCTTCTATTCTTTTTAGTTTCTAAGGCACCTATGACGCGGACACGTCAGCGACGCTGACGCATCGCGTGCCTGTCTCTCACCCTTTTTTTTCAGAATGCAAATGCAAATGCAGGTTATATGCAGCTATATGCAGATGTTATGAGAAGAGTCATTAACAAAAACAAAATAGAATAAAGTAAAATAAACTAAGACTAAAACTGAACGATCATACCATGGTGGGTTGTCTCTCACCTAGCACTTTGCTTTTATGTCCTTAAGTTGGACGTCTTCAGGCTCATTCTGCTTCTGTTGGTGGGTCTTCCAAGAGGAAAACCTCTAGTTCTTTGTGATCCTTCATCTTCTCACCATGATAAAGCTTCAGGCAATGTCCATTGATCTTTAGGAATTTGGAGCTAGAAGGATGACGCAGGTGAAAAACTCTGTATGGCTCTGCCTTCTCTACTCTGTAGGGACCTTCCCATCTTGATCTTAGTTTGCCTGGCATAAGCCTCAGTCTGGAGTTATAAAGAAGAACTAACTCCCCTGGTCTGAATTCTCTCCTTTTTATGTGTTTGTAATGGACAGCCTTCATCTTCTCTTTGTATCGCCTGGAATTGTCATATGCTTCTAGGCGAAAATTCTCCAGTTCTGCTAGTTGCAGCTTTCTTTCAGCACTAGATTCTTCAAAATTCATATTGCATTCTCTTACGGCCCAAAAGGCCTTGTGTTCCACCTCTACTAGAAGGTGGCAAGCCTTTCCGTATATTAAGCGGAAGGGGCTCATTTCGATGGGTGTTTTGTATGCTGTTCTATATGCCCAGAGTGCATCTTGTAGCCTTGCACTCCAGTCTTTCCTATGGGGCTTTACTATTTTCTCCAGAATGCGTTTAATCTCCCTGTTAGACACTTCTGCTTGTCCATTGGTCTGGGGATGATAAGCGGTTTCTACTTTGTGAACTATTCCATGCTTCTTCAGTAATCATGTTAGTCTCCTGTTACAAAAGTGAGTGCCTTGATCGCTCACGATTGCTCGTGGTGATCCAAAGCGACAGATAATATGGTTTTTAACAAAGGAAACAACAGTGTTAACATCATCAGTACGGGTAGGAATCGCTTCCACCCATTTAGAAACATAATCTACAGCTAACAGTATATAAAGGTAACCATTAGAGTTTAGAAATGGACCCATGAAGTCAATGCCCCAAACATCAAAAATTTCATAGAAAAGCATAATCTGTTGAGGCATCTCATCCCTCTTAGATATATTACCAAATCTTTGGCATGGGGAACAAGATTTACAAAATTCAGCAGCATCTTTAAAAAGAGTAGGCCACCAGAATCCATAGTCTAAGATTTTTCTAGCTATTCTTTGAGGGCCAAAATGTCCTCCACTCTCAGAAGAGTGGCATGCCTCTAAAATGGACTGGAATTCTGATTGAGGCACACACTTTCTAATTACCTGGTCAGCACAACACCTCCATAAATATGGATCATCCCATATATAATATTTAGACTCGCTTTTCAGCTTGTCCCTTTGATGTTTAGTAAAATTGGGAGGGAAAGTACGGCTAACTAGATAATTAGCTACAAGTGCATACCAAGGAACTACTTCAGATACTGCATGCAAGCTATCAAATGGGAAAGCATCATTTATAGGAGTGGAGTCATCCTTAATGTGCTCAAGGCGACTCAAGTGGTTAGCCACTAAATTCTGGTTACCACTCATATCCTCAATTTCTAAATCAAATCCTTGTAGCAGCAGTATCCAACGTATTAACCTTGGTTTGGACTCTTTTTTAGCTAATAAATATTTTAGAGCTGCATGGTCTGAGTATACTACTACCTTAGTACCAAGTAAATAGGCTCAGAATTTATCCAGAGCAAAAACAATAGCAAGAAGCTCTTTTTCAGTAGTAGTATAATTAGATTGAGCAGCATCTAATGTTTTAGATGCATAAGCGATTACGAAGGGGTCCTTACCTTCGCGTTGGGCCAGCGCCGCTCCTACTGCATGGTTGGAAGTGTCACACATAATTTCAAATTGCTGGCTCCAGTCTGGTCCTCTCACAATTGGAGCTTAAGTCAGGGTGATCTTCAGCTTATCAAACCCTTTCATGCAATTCTCATTGAACTCGAACTCAATATCTTTCTACAGCAGTCTGGATAAAGGTAATGCTACCTTACTGAAGCCCTTAATGAATCTCCTGTAAAAATCTGCATGGCCCAGGAACGAACGGACTTCCCTCACGGAGGAGGGGTAAGGTAAACTAGAAATAACATCAACCTTTGTTAGATCTACTGAAATACCAGTTTTAGAGACATGTCCTAGAACAATCCATTGTTTTACCATAAAATGACATTTTTCAAAATTCAATACAAGGTTTGAACTAACACATCTATCTAATACTCTAGCTAAACTATCCAAGCAAAGGTCAAATGAATCACCATATACGTTAAAATCATCCATAAAAACTTCCATACAGTTCTCAATAAGATCTGAAAAGATACTCATCATGCATCTTTGGAAAGTAGCAGGTGCATTACATAAGCCAAAAGGCATTCTTTTATAAGCATATGTTCCAAAGGGACATGTAAAAGTGGTCTTCTCCTGATCCTTAGGAGCTATATGAATTTGAAAGTAGCCTGTATAACCATCTAAAAAGCAATAATGGGATTTACCTGACAGGCGATCGAGCATCTGATCAATAAATGGCAAGGGGTAATGATCCTTGCGAGTAGCTTGGTTGAGACGCCTATAGTCAATGCAAATCCTCCATGAATTCTACACTCTAGTTGTCAGGAGCTTTCCATGTTCATTCTTTACTGTTGTGACTCCAGACTTCTTGGGCACCACTTGTACAGGACTGACCCATTCACTGTCTGAGATGGGGTAAATGATATCTGCTTCAACTAGCCTGGTCACTTCTTTCTTGACAACTTCTAAGATGGTGAGATTCAATCTTCTTTGAGGTTGACGGATGGGTTTTGATTCCTCTTCTAAATATATTATGTGCTCACAAACTTGAGGACTGATGCCTACTATATCCGCCAAGCTCCATTCAATTGCTTTCTTGTGCTTTCTCAGCACACTGAGTAGTTGTTCTTCCTGTTGAGAAGTGAGTTCCCTTGCAATGATAACTGGAAACTTCTGATTATCCTCAAGATAAGCATACTTGAGGTGTGGAGGGAGGGGCTTTAATTTTAATTTCTGCTCATGGCTAGGTTCTGGATCATTCGGGGCAAGTGGTAATGGTAAAGTGTTATCATGATGTTTAGAAGGTGTCCCCACACTTGGACCTTGCTCCATGTGCTTCTCTTCTAATTCTTCTTGGTGAACTTCAGTTATGATTTCATCAATGATGTCGCACTGGAAGATAGAATGATCTTCTGGAGGATGCTTCATAGCTTCATTTAAACTAAAATTTACTGTTCTGCCATCTATTTCAAAGGAGTAAGTTCCTGATAATGCATCCAGCTTGAACTTTGAAGTTTTCAGGAATGGTCTTCCAAGCAGGATTGATGATGGTCTTCTTGAGTCATTAGGGGGCATTTACAGGATATAGAAGTCAATGGAAAATGTGAGCCCCTTAATGCTCACTAATACATCTTCAGCAATTCCAACTACTGTAATAATGCTTTTATCTGCTAACACAAAACGAGCTGCCGACCTTTTTAAGGGAGGGAGCCTTAAGGTATCATATATAGACAATGGCATTATACTAACACACGCTCCTAAGTCACACATGCAATCAGAAAATATTACACCTCCAATGGTACAGTTAACCATGCATGGACCTGGATCACTACATTTTTCAGGTATACTTCCCATTAAAGCAGATATAGAACTACCTAAAGGAATAGTTTAACCATGCATGGTACTGGATCACTACATTTTTCAGGTATACTTCCCATTAAAGCAGATATAGAACTACCTAAAGGAATAGTTTCTAATTCATTAATTTTATCTTTATGAATGCATAAATCTTTCAGAAATTTTGCATATTTAGGTACTTGCTGAATAACATCAAAAAGGGGAACAGTTACCTCAACCTTTTTGAAAATTTCTACCATTTTGGGATCAAGTTACATCTGCTTTCTGGACTTTCTTGCAAGGTGTGGGAATGGGATAGGGATGGCACCACTTGTAGCCTCTGCATCCTTTGGTGCTCCATTCCTTGGCTGAGCCATTTCTTCTTCAACCTTGTCTTGTACTTTATCTTCCTCTTTAGCATCTTCCATTTCAGCATCTTCTACTTCTATCACATCCTCAGCTGAGGTGTGTTCTATTGGGCTTGGCTCCTCCTGATTCCTCTCTGGAAGTGTGGTTCCAGACCTCAAAGTAATGGCATTGATGCCACCCTTCGGGTTAGGTAAGGGTTGAGAAGGAATTCCACTGGAGTTTAAAGGTTGGTTAGTGGAAGTAGGTAATGAATCTATCCGGGCGGCGAGAGCTTGTAAAGTGGCGTTCAGACCATTTAGAGTAGAGTTCAGTGTAGTCTGCATGTCTTGTTGTCCTTGTGCAAGAGAACGAAGCATCTCGTCATTTGATGAGGAAGTAGGATAAGTGATCTGTGGTACTTGTTGTTGGTTTTGCTGGGTTCCTTGTGATTGCCTTAAATGAAGAGCTCTATAAGGTTGGTTTTGATTCTGCTGTCTGTTATTGTTATTCCACCTCTGGTTTCCTTGGTTGTCTCTTCTTCCTCTATTATAGTTGTCCCTCCAGCCATGGTTGGAATTATCCCTCCAACCTTGGTTATAGTTTCCACCTTGGTTGTAGTTGCCGCCTTGTTGGTTGTATCCTTGATTCGGGCGGTCATAGAAGTTATGAGTAGCTGCCACAGTATTGTCTTCTTGTTGGAGCTGCGAGCATTCATCAGTATAATGACTATAATCAACACATATGCCGCATACTCTTTGAGGAACTAACTGTTGGCTTTGCTGTGGTGGGGAAGGCTGAGCTTGTTGTTGTTGATTCAACTGTAATTGTTTCAGTAGGTTGGTCATTTCACATATACTCTGTGTAAGGGTAGAGGTCTCAATGCTAGAGGAAATTTCTGCAACAGCTTTTGAGTGGGTGCTCCTGTGCCTGTGATTCCTGGTGGATTCAGCTAAGTCGCTGATCAGTTGCCATGCTTTATCTGCGGTCTTGTACTTCTTCAGAGAACCATTACTAGCACCATCTAGTGTATTTTTATCCCGAGGCTTCATGCCTTGAGTAAAATAGCTGATCAATACTAGTCTGTCAATCATGTGATGGGGGCATGCGTCTAGAAGATTCTTAAAATGCTCCCAGTACTCATAGAGAGTTTCTGATTCACCTTGAATAATGCATGAGATCTCTTTTCTCAATCTGTCTGTAACTTCAGCTGGAAAGTATTTTTCCAGAAAGTCTCTCCTGAGCGTATCCCAGTTAGTAATAGTCACTTCAGGTTGGGAGTAGTACCACTTCCTCGCCTTTCCTTCAAGAGAAAACGGGAAGGTAGTTAACAGAATAGAAGTTTCATTCGCACCCTGACGCCTAATAGTAGAACAGGCTGTCTGAAAATCCCTGAGGTGCTTGATGGGCTCCTGAGCAGGTAAGTGATGAGCGGATAATTTATACGCTTTTTGGCATTGTTTTTACATAGTTTTCAGTATGATTTAGTTAGCTTTTAGTATATTTTTATTAGTTTTTAATTAATATTCACATTTTTGGACTTTACTATGAGTTTGTGTGTTTTTCTGTGATTTTAGGTATTTTCTGGCTGAAATTGAGGGAATTGAGCAAAAATCAGATTCAGAGGTTGAAGAAGGACTGTAGATGCTGTTGGATTCTGACCTCCCTGCACTCAAAGTGGAATTTCTGGAGCTACAGAACTCCAAATGGCGCGCTCTCAATTGCGTTCGAAAGTATACATCCAGGGCTTTCCAGCAATATATAATAGTCCATACTTTGCCCGAGATTAGATGACATAAACTGGCGTTGAACGCCAGTTCCATGCTGCATTCTGGAGTCAAATGCCAGAAACAGGTTGCAAAGTGGAGTTAAACGCCAGAAACAGGTTACAAACTGGCGTTCAACTCCAAGAAAGACCTCTACACGTGTAAAGCTCAATGCTCAGCCCAAGCACACACCAAGTGGGCCCCGGAAGTGGATTTATGCATCGTTTACTCATTTCTGTAAACCCTAGTAACTAGTTTAGTATAAATAGGACTTTTTACTATCTTTATAGGAGATCTTTGATCAGTTTTATGCTATCTTAGACTTTCATGGGGGCTGGCCATTCGGTCATGCCTGGACCATTATCACTTATGTATTTTCAAACGGTAGAGTTTCTACACACCATAGATTAAGGTGTGGAGCTCTGCTGTTCCTCACGAATTAATACAAAGTACTACTATTTTTTTATTCAATTCAAGCTTATTCCTATTCTAAGATATCCATTCGCACCCAAGAACATGAGGAATGTGATGATTATGTGACGCTCATCATCATTCTCACTTATGAATGCGTGCCTGACAAACACTTCCGTTCTACATGCAAACAGGCTAGAATGAATATCTCTTAGATATCTAATACAGGGGGACCGAGTCCGAGATATTAGAATCTTCGTGGTATAAGTTAGAACCCATGGATGGCCATTCTTGAGATCCAGAAAGTCTAAACCTTGTTTGTGGTATTCGAGTAGGATCTGGGAAGGGATGGTTGTGACGAGCTTCAAACTCGCGAGTGCTGAGCGTAGTGACAGACGCAAAAGGATAGTAAATCCTATTCCAGTATGATCGAGAACCGACAGATGATTAGCCATGCAGTGACAGCGCATTGGACCATTTTCACAGAGAGGAAGGGATGTAGCCATTGACAACGGTGATGCCCTACATAAAGCTTGCCATGGAAAGGAGTAGGAATGGTTGGATGAAGACAACAGGAAAGCAGAGGTTCAGAGGAACGAAAGCATCTCTATACGCTTATCTGAAATTCTCACTAATGAATTACATAAGTATCTCTATCCTAGTTTATATTTTATTTATCTTTTAATTATTAAAACTCTATATCCATTTGAATCCGCCTGACTGAGATTTACAAGGTGACCATAGCTTGCTTCAAGCCGACAATCTCCGTGGGATCGACCCTTACTCACGTAAGGTTTATTACTTGGACGACCCAGTGCACTTGCTGGTCAGTTGTGTGAAGTTGTGACAAAGAATTAAGATCATGAACGTGCGTATAAAGTTTTCAGCGCCGTTACCAAGGAATGGAACCGTCACGATTTCTGCGCACCAAGTTTTTGGCGCCGTTGCCGGGGATTGTTCGAGTTTGGACAACTGACGGTTCATCTTGTTGCTCAGATTAGGTAATTTTATTTTAATTTTAAGCTTTTTGTTTCTTATTTTCGAAAAATACAAAAAAATATTTTCCTCTTTTTCATTTTTCCCAATTAATTTTCGAAAAAAAAAATCAAAAAAATTTATAAAATCATAAAACCAAAAATATTTTGTGTTTCTTGTTTGAGTCTAGAGTCAAGTTTTAAGTTTGGTGTCAATTGCATCTTTTTAATTTTCTAAAAAAAATTATTTTCGAAAATTCATGTATTGCATTCTTCATGATCTTCAAGTCGTTCTTGGCCAGTCTTCTTGTTTGATCTTCATATTTTCTTGTTTTGTGTCTTTTCTTGTTTTTCATATGCATTCTTGAATTCTTAGTGTCTAAATATTAAAAATTTCTAAGTTTGGTGTCTTGCATGTTTTCTTTTATTAAAATTTTTTTCAAAAAATACATACTTGATGTTCATCATGATCTTCAAAGTGTTCTTGGTGTTCATCTTTGACATTCATAGTGTTTTTGCATGCATTTTTGGTTTTGATCTTAATTCTTCATCTTTTGTTTCATTCTTGCTGTTTAATGAAAAAAAAAGAGAGAAAAACATCAAAAAGATATCTTTTCCTTTTTTCTCTTTCTTTATTAAAATTCAAAAATCAAAAAAATATCTTTCCCTCTTTCACTCATAAATTTTTGAAAATTTGAGTTGACTTTTTCAAAACTTTTTAAAATTTAGTTGTTTCTTATGAGTCAAATCAAATTTTCAATTTAAAAATCTTATCTTTTTCAAATCTTTTTCAAAAATTAAATCTTTTTCATTTTTCTTTCATAATTTTCGAAAATTCCAAAATGATTTTCAAAAATCTTTCTTATTTTTATTTCAAATTTTCGAAATTACTACTAGCATTTAATGTTTTGATTCAAAAATGTTAAGTTTGTTACTTGCCTAGTAAGAAAAGTTCAATCTTTACCTACATAAAGCTTGCCATGGAAAGGAGTAGGAATGGTTGGATGAAGACAACAGGAAAGCAGAGGTTCAGAGGAACGAAAGCATCTCTATACGCTTATCTGAAAT